>NC_042998.1:203774815-203809815 GCF_006345805.1 Octopus sinensis | reverse complement strand
TAAAAGGTTTTAATTTACTGTCAGGTGACTTTTGACCACCAACCCTGTATATATATATATATATATATATATATATATGTAGGTCCCGGGTTGAGTCGGGGTTAACCACAGTAAATAAGGTACTCAATACATAGCAGAGTAAATTAATTTATTTTATAGAAGGAGCTTCTACAGGACTAGAACTGTTTCATTCAAAATAAATCATCAGTTTGCGCCATGCCTACCCCAAAAAGTCCCCCACCACCACCCCTTTAAACCTGCCTAAATGTATAAATGCCAAAACTATTCTTGTCACCTAGCTTCCTGATGATTTCTTTTGAATGAAACAGTTCTAGTCTTGTAGAAGCTCCTTCTATAAAATAAATATATATAATATATATATATATATATATATATATATATATATATAAGAGAGAGAGAGAGAGAAAGAGAGAAGGTTATATATGGAAAGTTCAATTACGGAAAATGTAATAGATTCATTTTCCCATATACATCTTCATACATATACGATACCTATATTTGCATACATAAGTGTACGCACATTTACAAGATTCAAAGATTTGAGAATACGAATATAGATTTCATTTCTAACAATTTTCGAATATCTTGGAGAAGTTAAGCACCAAAACAAGGAATTAATGAGAATAACGAAAATAATGAGGCTGTAGGGTTATTGGTATCAACCATTCTAAATAAAGCTGGTTCCTTTTGTACAAATGGCTGCTTTAATATAGAGGGATCCACACGTTAATGCTACATAATGCATTGTATGTGATTTAAAACAAAAATAGCTGTATATGTGTATGCCTGCCTGTCTGTCTGTATGTCTGTCTATGTATGTATGCATGAGTGTGCCTATAATATATAATATATATATATATATATTAATATATATATATATAATATATATATATAATATATATATATATATATATATATATATAATATATGTATATGTATATATATATATATATATATGTGTATACTTTCAATACGGAGCAAATAATTCAGGAGAAAATAATTTGCAAAAATATCATTGACTCTATCATTATCTAGTGTAACAGTTTAAAAATGATAATAACAGAATCAGTAATATAGGCGATATAGAGTCTTGACTGTTATTTCCAGCATGTAGACATACTTAGTATGTCCTTTGATTAATTATACACACACACACATATATATATATATATATATATATATACATCAATATACATACATATATATACATTATGTGTGTATATATATATATATATAGGCTTACGCTCACGTATATACGTGTACATATGTAAATATATCGCATGTATATCCTATTTCGATTGTAATGAATATTAAAAGAACAAGAAGGCGGCAAATTAGCGATGCGTTTGTGCAAATGCTAATAAGCTTGCTTGGAAGGCCGTGTGATTAAAGAAACATAAAAGAAGGAGCATAAATGACACAGAATCAGGTAAAACTAACTTTAGGTTTCTATGGCTGAAGAACCAAACAGAGATTTTGAACTAAAATATATCGCTGATTCAAAATGGTTATCAAAATAATTAAGGATGGAGAAGGAATATGTATATAAATATAACTTAAGATTATTTTGTAAAAAATTAATTCAAGTCTTCACTGAAAACAAACATGGACGCGATAAACCTGTTTGTTTAAGCTGAAAATAGAATTTGTGTTTTATATTTCGTTGTAAAGGCTTCTAGGAGTTTAGCAATGAAATCCAGGTCATTATTCAAGGCTTACCTACCGGGAAGTGCGCATATTAATGGTATTCTGCAGGCCTAAAGTGTTTATAGATTCTAATTATTGTGGTTTCAGTAAAATATTAAATTTTTTACCGTTTTTAAGCAAAATACCGTTGACAAAGAGAATTTCAAAACGCCTCTTGAGCTTTTACTGTACATATAACAACCCATAACACCCCAATCTATCATTCTACTGCCAACAACGAAACTATTTCTTATTATTATTGACTCTTAATATTTCCCATAATCTCCTGCATAAACCTTCTATAATCCTTTATGATACTCTCGATGAGGATCCCTTCTATTTATGAAATCCTTTGTCCGAACATGATAGGATAACTCTACATTGCATCCATCAATCGTCAGCGACCGATTCTACTATCAGGCAGTAGCAACCTTATCTACGAGCAGTCAGTAGCGGACACTGTCCACTAGCAACCGTTACCAGTCGACAGCCCCCAATAATCATGTGACGCGATCCAGTCAATGAGAATGTGGTTTACTCACTGCCCAATGATGACCAATCTAGAATATATGTAAGTTTGGTTATTTAGAATCAGATATCCCAAGGATTTGAGATAAATATATTTGGCGAGCTGGCAGAAACGTTAGCACACCGGGCGAAATGCGTAACCGTATTTCGTCTGCCGTTACGTTCTGAGTTCAAATTCCGCCGAAGTCGACTTTACCCTTCATCCTTTCGGGGTCGATAAATTAAGTACCAGTTACGCACTGGGGTCGATGTAGTCAACTTAATCCGTTTGTCTGTCCTTGTTTGTCCCCTCTGTGTTTAACCCCTTGTGGGTAGTAAAGAAATATATTTATATAAATACCTGTGAGTGAGTATATATGTATGTTTATATAATTAGATATATATATATATAGGCGCAGCAGTGGTTGTGTGGTAAGAAGCTTGCTTCCCAATCACATGGTTCTGGGTTAAGTCCCACTGCGTGGCACTTTGGACAATATAGCCTTAACCGACCAAAGCCTTGTGAGTGGATTTGGTAGACGGAAACTGTAAAAAGCCTGACGTATATGTATATATATTATGTGTGTGTGTGTACATACATACATAAATCATCATACATACATACATACATATATATATATATATATATATATATATATATATATATATATATATATATATAATATGCGTGTGTGCGTGTGTACATGTGTGCGGATGTGTTTCAGCTTATATGTATATAAACCCTGCAGTCTATGTAATACTGAGAATATCCTTATTCTATTTACTAAAGGTTCTGTTCTATTTTTTCTTTTTACAAATAAGAGCATTTCTTGTCTACACAAGAAATATGAAACTTCCGTGTGCACATCCCACTTCTGAAAAAAATAGCCTGGAATTAATTAATCAAATTGTTACTCTTTTCTTGTTACTCAATCTTAATTCTCAGTCTTAACTCCACTAACACACACACGCACACGCACACACACACATACACACGCACACGCACGCACACACACACACACACACACACACACTCACGTACAAACTATCAAAAAACGAAAACATTTCAATGAAAATCTCAATACGTTTTAAACACAGAGTATATATTAATTTAGAATCAGATTTCAAAGATGGCCCGCTATATATCTGTATTACCACAGTAATATTAGAGGTCAATGAAAACTGGGAAACAATCGCAACCGGCATAAACAATAAGAATAACTTGATTTCCATTTTTCAGTTTTGTCTTTCTCCTGAAGAAATGAGTACCCCATCACTTTTCAATAACTCTCCTCTCTGGGTATCGGCTGCCAAATATTATTCAGCTATAGCTGTATAAACGTGCACCCTCATGTGATCAGTCATTTATATATATACTCTTTTACTTGTTACAGTCATTTGACTGTGGCCATGCTGGAGCGCCGCCTTTAGTTGAGCAAATCGACCCCAGGACTTATTCTTTGTAAGCCTAGTACTTATTCTGTCGATCACTTTTGTCGAACCGCTAAGTTACATGAGACATAAACACACCAACATCTGTTGTCAAGTGATGTTTGGTGGAACAAACACAGACACACAGACATACACACACACACACACACACACACACACACACACACACACACACACACACACACATATATATATATATATATATATATATATATATATATATATATATATACATATACACATACATATATACGACGGGCCTCTTTCAGTTTCCGTCTACCAAATCCACTCACAAGGTTTTGGTCATCCCAGGGCTATAGTAGAAGACACTTGCCCAAGGTGCCACGCAGTAGGACTGAACCCGGATGATGTCGATGACAACGACGACGGCGGCCACGGTGGTAGTGGTGGTGGTGAAGCTGCTGCTGCTGCTGCTGCTGATGATGATGATGATGATGATGACGTTGCCTACGGTGACGGTGGCGGCGGCAGTGGTAGTAGTGGTGGTTGTGCTGCTGGTGATGGTGTTCACGCTACTGCTGCTGCTGTTGCTGCTGATGATGATGCCGATGATGATGACAGTGATGACAGTGATGACGATGAAGCCATGTTACTTCTGGGATGCAAGGTAAGGATTGAACATCGCTAAAATCTGCTCTACCCGTCTTTCCGGCAGCACCAGGGTGTTTGGGTTTAATCAAAGAGAACTGAAATTTCATCAATAGTATCACGTGATCTTCGCCAGTGCCAAGATTTTTGGTTGGTCGATGAGAATCCGAGAAAGCAAGAAATATCAGCTGCAAATGTAATACTTTATATCTTGCATGTGGTAATGTGACCATCCCCAAGAAATGGAGTTTCAACAAGGCTTGTGCCTTAAATATACACACACACACATGTATGTTGTGTATATACACACACACACACGCACGTACAAGCACACACGTACTAGGCTAAACAGTTACTCGCCACACACCCACACTCAACGCATACACACACGAACACACACATGCACACACACACACTACAACCAACACACACACATGATACATATAGGCCTTTGTTTTTTTGACCCGGCTTTGACCTGGCTTGACACAAACAGCTAGCAGTCATCATGACAGCTGACTTTGTCATTGGCTTTATTCACCAAACATACACACACACACACACACACGCACAAACACACTTGTCATCTTGCACACACACACACACACACAGAGTCATTCCTTTTTTTGGAACTCTCTTGCATTATAAAATCATTTTTCAACCACCTTCAAATTCTGTTCTTTCAACATGTAATCTCTTAAGCACCACCAGCTCATATATTTTCTCCTCTGTCTTCCCTCCTTGGGACCTTTCCTTCTCCTTGTTTCCGACGAAGAGCTCCGCTCGAAACGTTAAACCCTCCTTCCCTTCTTTCCTGAGCGTCAATAATACTTTAATTGTTCCACGTCCTGCGTTGCTGTGTTTTTTTCTCTTTTTTTCTCTTTTTTTCTGTGTTTTCTTGTTTGGATTAACTTTATATATATATATATATTATATATATATATATATATATTATATATATATATATATATATATATATATATATATATATATATATTATATTGTGTGTGTGTGTATAGCGTAGGTGGAAGGTATTTGTGTTTGTGCATAGCTGACTTTAGTATTCATAAAACCGTGCAAGACGTAGTTATTTCAAGATTATACTCGGACAAGAAGCTTAGCGTCGTTAATAACAATCTTATTCGTTCGATGCAATTAGTTTCCGAGATTTGTTTGCTTCTCAAAATATTCAACATGGCTTCTACTGTCACAAATTGAACATAATACTCTTTAACCTTTATTTACCATTCTTCTGTTCTTAATCCAACAACCTCCGTTTTATTCGTCAGAAAAAGATACAAATCCTGTTATATTCTACTATTTGTTGAGTCAGGAGGAGGAGGAGACAATGCTCATAGTATTGTAAGCCTCTTCAAAGAAGTGCTTCTCAACCAGGGTCCATAGAGCTCTTGGGGGTCCAAATGGCCCTTGCGGTTCCATGTAAGTTTTTTTTTGTTAAAATTCATCTGCAATAAATTGGTTATACACGTTTACAATACTCAAATTATTTTGACAACTTAATAAGCTTGCTTTACCATCCACATGGTTCCGGGTTCAGTCCCACTGCGTGGCATCTTGGATAAGTGTCTTCTACTATAGTCGACCAAAGCTTTGTGAGTGGATTTGGTAAACGGAAACTGAAAGAAACCCGTCATATTATATATATATATATATAAATATGATATATATATATATATATATATATATATATATATATATATATATATATAATATATATATATATAGATATACATTGTGTGTGTCTGTCTATGTTTGTCCCCCGCCGCTAACACTTGAAAACCGATGTTGATGTTGATGTCCTCATAACCAAGCGGTTCGGCAAAAGAGACCCATAGAATAAGTACTAGGCTTACAAAGAATAAGTCCCCTGGGTCGATTTGTTCGACTAAAGGTAGTGCTCCAGTATGGCCGCAGTGAAATTGCTGAAACAACCAAAAGAATAAAAGAATTTTAAAAAAAACTTTTTTTTTAATTCTATAATTCCTAATAACATTTCATTATTAAAATATAATGATTTTTTTACACATCAAATGACCAGGAGTTTTGGTCAGAGCAAAATAGGAATCCAAGGAGTCCATTGGTTAAAAATGATCGAGAAGCCTTGCCTTAAAGCCTTGTGCGGTTGTTGCTGTTGTTGTTTTGTTTAAACTGTGGTATCTCAACACTTGCAGGAAAGACCTGAACAGGAAGCTTCGAGAAAGTCGATGAACTGGGAAGAAGGAAATGGTCATAATGTTTTGTAAAGAAGCGAAAAAAAACTGGGCACAACTCGTTGACAAGAGGTAGAAGGACAAGTGTGTATATGAGACCATAACAGTAGTGGTTGAAGAGATAGAGAAGGGACGCAGCATGCCTCCTGCCCAGAGACTGGAGTGTGTCCCTTTGTGATTTAATATCAACTAGCAGTATCGCCCGGCGTTGCTCGGGTTTGTAAGGGAAATAACTATATAAGCATTTTTAGAGAGTTATAGCCAAAAGATAGCAAAAAAATGCATTAAAAATGGAAAAAAAATGATGGTAAATTTTTTTTAAATCGTAGACTCATCGTAGACATTTTTAGAGAGTTACTTCCCTTATATAATAGCGAAAAATGCATTAAAATGGAAAAAAATGATGTTAAATTATTTTTAAAATCGTAGACTCATCTTAGACGCGCGCTAATACACAGAAGGGCTCGATATGAATCAGAACTATAAGATACTCGGTTTTGGTTAAACTGCACCGCAAAATGTGGGAGTAGTTAGGAATCTAAATCGTAGGAGACAGACACCACACAACCTCACTTTTATATATAAAGATTAGTTGAGTGGGACTTCACTGGGTGCAGCCCACGATGTTTGCTTGTAGCAATAACCCTGTTCTAAACTTCGTTAATATTTATCTTTTCGAGCGCCGTGGTTCCTCAAATATGTGCCGATAATATATAAATGTTTATGAACCTTCCTTATAAATCTTTTATTTCCCAATAAATGAAATATTTAAAATTAATCGTGGTTGTAAGATGGCGGACTGTCAGAATTGTTAGGGCGCCGGTAAAAGATGCTTCCCAGCATTCCTTCCTGTTTTTTTAATCTTCTGAGTTCATATTCAAGATAATATAAGAACCAGTTGAGAACTGGCATCGATGTAATTGACTGACCCTCACCTCCGAAAATTGCTGGCCTTGTGCCAGAATTTGAAACCATTATTAAACATTATGGTCATTGTCGGTGCAGAGCCCCAAGTCAGTTTGGCATAAGTCGATCGATGATCAAAGCCATTACACAATTTTAAATGAACCACTTTAAAGGAAAGTATTGATGCCGCGAAAAAGAAAACCCGGAAAGAAAGAAATAAAGCTTTGTGTGTGAGACGACTCGGTCGGATTAGACAAATCTTGTCTGGTAAATCTGTACGTAAATAGTAACATTGTAATCAAGCGCTGATACAATGAATGCTGCGAGGACAATAGGTTTATGTTTCATATAAATAGACATGAAGATGAATAGGAGAGGAAAGAAACTGAGGTAGATAGATAGATAGATAGATAGATAGATAGATAGATAGATAGATAGATAGATAGATAGATAGATAGATAGATAGATAAATAGATGGATAGATAGATAGATAGATAGATAGATAGATAGATAGATAGATGGATAGATAGATAGATAGATAGATAGATAGATAGATAGATAGATAGATATAGAGAGATAGATAGATAGATAGATAGATAGATAGATAGATAGATAGATAGATAGATATTTCTATAAAATTATGTTAACTACAGTTACACAGAAACGCCAGTCAACCTTAATCCGTCTCTGGTTTATACGTTTGCGCTGGAATACATCAATATTCTCCTAATTATATTATCTTCATTAGCAGCAAATTCAATAACAACAATGAAAACGAGCCGTCGTTGAGGATGACGAAAAGGAGGATGTTTAATGCGATCTCTTTAAGTTTTCGGCTCTCTTCTCTCTGGTTTTCATTCATTACAATGAAAGAACTGTAAATGTATTTAATACTGGACATGTCTATGATTGTACCAACGAGTAATTTTATAATTAGAGATAATCCTCTGCGGACAATCTTAATGCTTCTTGTGATATCTATAGGGAACAATTAGCTAATCTTCCTCGTTAAAGGAGATACTACAAAAGGGCGTCATAATAGCTGTGACAATGTTAAGAATAGTGCATGCATCTAGACAAGATTACGTTCTTATATAAAGATATTTCTAATTACAATTAAACTGGGGCCCTAAACGAATCAGCAACCATTTTAAAATTAATGTTCCGGCGTTCTTTTAGTAGTTTCTTTCTCATAACTGCTGTCGTCAGCTAATCAACCATTCTATCAATTAATCAATATGAAACCCCGCTCATTATCTTCATAAAGTTGATGGACGGCGAGGCAATATCAGAATGCTGGACTATAAGGGCAGACATGTCTATGTGGTAAGAAGTTTTCTTCTCAATCTCATGGTTCTGGGTTCAGCCCCACTGTGTGACACCTTGGGCAAATGTCTTCTACTATGTCCTTGGGCTGACCAAAACTTCGTGATGGATTTGGCTGACGGAAACTGAAAGAAACGCGGTATATATGTGTGTGTGTGTGCGTGTGAGTTTGTGTGTGTGTCTCTGTATTTGTCCTCCATCACTGCTTTAGTCCATCGAATTGACCATGAAGGTCGAACACAGATAAAGGTAGCTGCGCGCTGGACAGAGACATTAATGTGTATGAAAACGACAAAGATGGAAAAAAAATAATAATAATGGGTGGGGCACCGGCGCCCGCCGACCGATAACCCCTCGAAATCACTGTTCAATTTAAATCAATATAAATCAAAATTATAATCACAAAAATTAAAAAATTAAAATTACAAAAATGTATTTGTCATTATTCTTCGTCTTCCTCATCCGGGCCCCCAAGTAAGTTTTCTGCCGCCTGCAGGGAAGCCTGCATCGGCAGGTCCGGGTCGAGGGAAACAAAATCTTCTTCCATCACTGCTTGGTAATCGGCGTTGGTGTGTTTACGTCCTCGTAACCTTGCGGTTCTGCAAAAGATACCGATAGAATAAGTAACAGGCTTAAAGAATAAAATAAGATTTGGGGTTGCTTTGTTCGACTAAAATTCCTCAAGGCGGTGCTCCAGCCTGGTCGCAGTCTGATGACTGAAACAAGTAAAAGATAAGAATAATGTTATGCAGTTTCGTGTCTTTTACCAGGGTGGTAATAAACAATTAAGACAAAGCAATCAATCAACAGTCCAGAAATTTATTATTAAAACAGTTCTGGTTAATTCTGGTTAATTAATTAATTAATTTTGGTTAATTCTGTATTATTGTTTTTTTTTCTCTGATTCTGCTCTTTTTTATTATAAGTATCCATATGGTGACTTTATTAAACTATATAGATATTTGCATGCATATGGTCACTATAAGATCATGGTGACCACAAGCATTTAACTATGTTATTATGCGTGAAGGCGCGTGGTATAGTGGTTGGTGTGTTCGAATCACGGTCGTAAGATGAACTATATTAAGAGTTCGCGTGTCTGTGGAGTGCTCAGCCACTTGCACGTTAATTTCACGAGCAGGCTGTTCCATTGATTGGATCAACTGGAATCCTTGTCGTTTCAGAAAGGCATGCATATTAAAATCTCGGCATTCCCCCGCCCCACCTCCATCGCTGATAGAGCACAGGGTACCCTTCGTCTCATAGCTTGTCTCTACAAATCAGTCTCTATAGAAATGAGACACCGCCGAGTTGACTAAACAAACATAGAGCCAAAACAACATTGAACTAACCTTTACATTGATGTAACAAGATTTTTATCGGAAACCTCGTCGATGGTTAATTAAAATAGCATGTCGAGTCCAAGCAATCATTGGACTCAATATAGGTTAATACGAAAATCGAAATAAGAACGAAATATCTTTTATCAATAGAAACAACAACAGCAACAACAACAACAACAACAACAACCATCACTTTATACCGAGGTGAACAGCTTTCGTTCATTATTATTTATAACAGGAACACTTTTTGTTAGGTTGGCCTTCCACGTCTTATGATGTTATTGTAATTCGCTACTGGTCTTCCGTAGCTTCTATATGCATTTCCGGGATTCTAATGGATTTGATTATCAGCCATGCTTCAGTTTCACTAAATATTTAAATAGATGCATGTGCACAGGTACAGGAAATTGCAGTACGAAGCATGTGTTCTTTGACGGTTTCCTTTCGACGGACTTTTTTGTTGTCGCTTTTTTTTCTTCATTTTTAAAGAGCGAAATGTGGCGACAAGTGAAGAACAGCGAACCTTACGACTGCAGTTCTTCTTTCGTTCTCATGTGTTCCGAGTTCAGATCGTGTAACCATTCGGATGTGTATGTGCGTGGATGGATGTGCGTGGGTGTATCCGACTGTAGAAACCATTCTGAAACAGACATGGAACCGGGCAGCTCTTCCGCTGGTCAGCGCATGCCAGATCGTCCTACTCATGCCAGCATGGAAAACGGACGTTAAATGGTGAGGATAATGATGACGCGTACTAAATTTATGATTATATAGATTATTATAATTATCCTTTGTTACCTATAAAATGTTACGGATTATCTTTTGCCATTTCGGCTGGTTGTACTCGAGATTGCTCCAATCTGGGCAGTCCCAAGGAAAAACTAAGCTAAGAGTATTAGATTCCTTGGAAGAAAACAGGGAATGTATACAAAAACAAGGACGGGAAAATACAGAGAAATGGCGCACAAATACAAATGCAAATAACAGGACATATATATGTATGTATGTATATGTATGTATATATATATATATATATATATATATATATATATAATATATATATATATGTGTGTGTGTGGTGTGTGTGTATGTGTGTGTGTGTGTGTGTGGTGTGTGTGTGTGGAAGCACTCCGTCGGTTACGACGACGAGGGTTCCTGTTGATCCGAATCAACGAAACAACCTGCTCGTGAAATTAACGAGTAAGTGGCTGAGCACTCCACAGACACGTATACCCTTAACGTAGTTCTCGGGGATATTCAGCGTGACACAGAGAGTGACAAGGCCGGTCCTTTGAAAAAAAGGTACAACAGAAACAGGAAGTAAGAGTGAGAGAAATTTGTGGTGAAAGAGTTCAGCAGGGATCACCACCATCCCTGCCGGAGCCTCGTGGAGCTTTAGGTGTTTTCGCTCAATAAACACTCACAACGCCCGGTCTGGGAATCGAAACCATGATTCTACGACCGCGAGTCCGCTGCCCTAACCACTGGGCCATTGTGGAGGCGCAATGGCCCAGTGGTTAGGGCAGCGGACTCGCGGTCATAGGTTCGCGGTTTCGATTCCCAGACCGGGCGTTGTGAGTGTTTATTGAGCGAAAACACCTAAAGCTCCACAAGGCTCCGGCAGGGGATGGTGGTGATCCCTGCTGTACTCTTTCACCACAACTTTCTCTCACTCTTACTTCCTGTTTCTGTTGTACCTTTTTTTCAAAGGGCCGGCCTTGTCACTCTCTGTGTCACGCTGAATATCCCCGAGAACTACGTTAAGGGTACACGTGTCTGTGGAGTGCTCAGCCACTTACACGTTAATTTCACGAGCAGGCTGTTCCGTTGATCGGATCAACCGGAACCCTCGTCGTCGTAACCGACGGAGTGCATAAGAGAAGAAGATACATATATATATTAGTAATTAGTGCTATTTATAGTTGGATTTTTTCCCCTTTTTTTTCCTCTCCCTCTCTTTCGTCTGTCATAATTTTTTTCTCTTTCTCTCTCCCTCTCTCTTTCTCTCTCCAAATTGACACAATTTTGAACTGCCAAACCAGCCAGCAACTCGATTTTGTCTTTTTCTGATTGACGAAATAGTGGAATTATTAGGTTAAAAAGTATTAGGTTTATGCAGCTGATGATGACAAATCAAATATACGTTGGCAACCGTATTTTGAAGAGTCTGAAAACGGTCCTGCATTATCCGTTTCTAGGTTTTTCATTTTCAGATGTTCTTCCGAGAGGTAAGACAATTTTTTTCATGTTTGTTGCACACACGCATCTTTACTAGTACATACGCAGTGAAGCTATACAATAGTGTCGTATTTATTACAATCGCTATTTTCCAGTAAATATCGGTGCTTCGTTGTGCCATTTATTTACTTTATATATATATATATATATATATAATATATATATATATATATATATATATATATATATATATATATATATATATATTGTTATATTTCGGAATGGTCATAATGCCAGTTTAGCCAATAAAAACACACGCACTATATATTTGGTGTTATTTTGCTTCAGTGATATTTATTTTTTACATTAATCTTAATCTTATTTCGGCCAAAGTTCTTTCGTCACACTCCTGTGACCGCATCAGTGGTCCTTTGTTTTCTTCTCACTTATTTGTGTCTCTCCTTACTAACCGTCAGCCATTTTGTATTTTGTATATATATATATATATACGTTTATATATTTATATATTCGTTTTGCAAGATTCTTGATGAGAATTCGTGTGCTGAAATAGACATTGTTGTATTTGGGGACGGTCATGATGCCAGTTTAGCCAATAAAAACACGCGCACTGTATATTTGGTGTTCACTTGCTTCAGCTCAATTTTATATTAATTGTATTTTGCATTTTGTGTTTATATTAATACACTTAATGTAAAATAAAGCTGAAGCAAGTGAATACGAATATATACAGTGCGTGTGTTTTTATTGGCTAAGCTGCTAACATGACCATTCCCAAATACAACAATATATATATATATATTATATATATATATATATATATAATATATATATATATATATTATATATATATATATATATATATATATATATATAGAGAAAAAAATCTACAGATGGAGAAGGACATTCTACTACCGTGTTCTTAATGATGAAATTAACCTCTCTGTCTATATATCTACCCTCTTTGTAATGTTGGCAAATGAAATAAGTATAAAAATGTACATTGTCCATTTAATAAAAAATTCTAAATGTGGCTCAAGATTGCTCGACATTTTAAAACCGATGTAATACTTACAGTATTTAATAAAATGAAGTACCATGAAACAATTGTACTACACTACCTTCGATATCCTTGTTGCTTATTTTGTTTATATATATATATATATATATATATATATATATATATATATATATATATATATATATATATATATATGTATGTATGTATGTATGTACGTATGTATGAGAGAGTGTGTGTGTATTAATATTTCTCTTTCTGTTCAGTAATGATAAAAACAATTTTACGTTTAATCTGATGGGTCTCACTATACTTTTGTAGAATGCAAATTCTTAAGAATACAATTGACAGTGACTTCGAAACTTCGGCCTGCTAAGCCATCGTCCGACGAAACTTCGGAGTTACTGTCAATAATAGTCTTGTGTAAGAATAATTTATGCATGCATCTAGGTATGTATGTATGTAAATGTGTGTGTGTGTGTGTGAACATAGAGCTCAGGCGAGGTGTTGATTATTGTCCTCATGTCCTACCATAGTGACTACACATCACCTGATCCGTAAAGTGCATTATGGGTTCTCTGATTTTCTGTTTGAAGGATTGAAATGACCCGGACCCGATCTCCATATCGAATCACCACTGATCGCTTCCTGTTCAAGTAATGTGTCATGGTATATGTCAGTGATGTTATCATTGTAAATGAAGGAAAAGCAGAAAGCAGAGATGCGGCGATTTAAAGATATCACATTAAACTCGTTTCTTTGTACGATAATTAATTTATAACGATTGGAAGTTGCTGTCGACGTCCACGAGAGATAATTGGTCCAAAACAGGAATCTGGTATCCATGCCATAGATTCACTTTATCTTACCAGAAACCATTTATTATTCTATCTGTTACTCGTCCAAATAACCGACTGAAGACAGGCTTATTCTGATCAGACAATATGTTCCACAAATTCAAATAGGCTACCGTTGCATTTACGTTTTATCCCCCAATCCATTACCGGAGTAGCGAATTACTGGTGAAGGCGCGTGGCCAAGTGCCTAGGTGTTGTACTTACGGTTACCAGAAGATCGTGGGTTCGTTTCTCTGATCAGGCGGTGTGTTGTGTTCTTGCATCATTTTCCGTTGCTCTACAGCTTTGTGGGGACCAAAATGTCAAAGGAAAGCGCCAACTTTTCCTCTGCGCGTCGTGAAAGAGACTAAAAGAGGTTGAGGTCGGCTTTGCACTCCGACCTTGTAACAGCCTCATCAGTAACGACTGCCCAGTGGGTTGGCGGAATATGCCTGGGTGAGGCAGAGGCTTCATCCGCCAGCAGTAGTAACAGATCACCAAGAAATAAGGGATCTAGTGACGCGCTGTTACAGCTCATGTCCCCCTATTTCTACTACTACTACTACTACTACTACTACTACTACTGCTACTACTGCTACTACTACTACTACTACTACTACTACTACTACTACTACTACTACTACTACTACTACTCCTACCGGTATAGGTTAAAAGAAATGAGCCTCAGCAAGGCATCGAAATTTCACAACAGACAAGTATCTCTGGGAATTTGCTCTTCTCTCGGTGTTATCTTCTGCAAGTGCTATGACGACTGACAAATATACGGAGGCACGTTGTGTGGTAAGAAGCTTGCTTCCCAACCACATGGTTCCGGGTTCAGTCCCACTGCGTGACACCTTGGGCAAGTGTCTTTTACTATAGCCTCAGGATGACCAAAGCCTTGTGAGTGGATTTGGTAGATGGAAACTGAAGGAATTCATATGTATTTATGTGTCTGTGTTTTTTCCCCATCATCGCTCGACAACCGATGTTGGTGTGTTTATATTCCCGTAAACTAGTGGTTCGGCAAAAGGCACCGATAGAATAAGTACTAGGCTTACACAGAATAAGTCCTGTTGTCGATTTGTTCGACTAAAGGCGGTCCTCCAGCATGGCCGCGGTCAAATGAATGAAACAAGTAACAGAAAAAAAGCCAAATAAGTGGCTATTAGTATTAAAATGTTATCGACCTCAGGATGGTAAAAACTGAAATCAACATGTGTCGGAATCGAACTCACAACACTATGAACCTATCTAAATGCTGCCAACACTCAACCATTTCTCATTGCTGCTGTTGTTTACATTCCAATGATTACATTGTTATTATTATTTTTTATCTCAGCAACTACACTGTCCAATTGACCGTCATTATTTGAAATATTACGGTGTCATTTGAGTGAGATTTCACTGTTATGTCTAGCACATCGAGCGACTACTTAGAAGCTGTAAATAATGTTGTCTAATGTTAGCACACTACTAAGGGCTGTGCGATGGTGGTGGGGTCAGTTGGCACCCCTTCGCCACTATATGACGGTACTGTAATTGACCAACCCCAGGAAATGAGAGACAAACCCAATTAGATTTGAACCTAAACAGATGTAATTGAAAACAACATTACTGATCGCTCAGCGCTCTACCGATTCTGCCGACGGTCAACTGTACTTGCTGCAAACAATTGTTTCTAAAAGAGGTTCGTAGTCGATGAAACCGTCTTCAATTCTATACTTTATTTTATGGACTCCGGAGGGAGGAAAAGCAGAGTTGAAACCGGTAGGATTTCATCACGGAATGTAATGAGCTGCAGCAATATCACAAGATACTTAATCGGACACTCTGTTGATTCAACCAACTCACCGCCCGTCCGCCCCCACCGCGCCAATCTGTTGTGAAGAATTGTTTCTAGCATGGATATAAGAACAGAAATCTGTGGCGGGAGGGGAGGGATTATAATGACCTCAGTACTTGACAGGTCTTTTAGTCAGAGAACCCGGAATGATGAAAGGCTGCGTTGACCTTGGTAAGATTTGGGATTTGAACCCAGAACGTACAGTCGGAAGAAATGATGCAAGGCATTTCGTCTGGCGCTCTAATGATTTTAATTGTTTTTATTACTCACGACGGGGTGGACATAAAGGGGACAATATACAACATGTGGGGACATACAGACAGAGAAAAAAATTAGAACCAAAAATGAAAAAATGAAATGAAAAATGGAAAGAAGACACTTTTCCCCCACTTCATAGCAGCCTCATTTATACCTTTTAAACATCGTTTCCGCTATAATATCGATTCCAAATTCTTCCACCACTTCCTCATATGTCATATACTGTGGTAATACGCCCCAATAAGGCGGCGAGCTGGCAGAATGGTTAGCACGTCGGGTGAAATGCTTATCGGTATTTCGTCTGCGTTACGTTGTGAGTTCGAATTCCGCCGAGGTCGACTTTGCCTTTCATCCTTTCGGGGTCGATAAATCAAGTACCAGTTACGCACTGGGGTCGATGTAATCGACTTAATACCTATGTCTGTCCTTGTTTGTCCCCTCTGTGTTTAGCCCCTAGTGGGTAATAAAGAAATAGGTAATATGCCCCAATCCAATTTCACCTCTCAACACCTATATCCGCCTTTAAATCTTGTCTTTCTGTTCATCGCGCAACGGTGCCGCCATCCCTTTATGGTGTCCCAACTGTTTTCAAGTCTTCTCAAGATAACAACTTCTTTACACAGTTTTTCATTTGACTCATCATACATTACTGTGGCATTCTTTCGTTTTTTTTGTTGTTTTTTTTTGTCTGGGCGGGGGTAATTTAAGAGTCCTTGTCTGTTTGTACATTTTCTGTGCCAGAGGGAGGGATAGGCTAGTTTGATGTCTGTAGGGGGAGGGGAGGTCGAAGAGGGTGTGGGTGGGTGTTGGGTGGTTATAGGGCTGATTTGTTTTTCTTTTTCTCTTTTCATTTTTCCTATTGTTTCCCGTTCGTTGTCTGTTTCTTTCTTCTCTATTTCTGTCGATATTTTTTTCTTCCTCCATATTTTCTTGCTCTTTCTGGGGCTCTTCCTCTTGGATCTCCGCCTTTTTGGTCAGTGAAGGGCAGTCCGCTCTGATGCGTCCCTTCAGGCCACATTTAAAGCATCGACGGATTCTACCTTCCACCCTGGCCCTCATTATCACGTCGGCCATAATTATTGTTTCTGTAATGTTTTCTAGAGTTTCAGTCAATACTTTATTGGTTCTTTATTATATCGATTCGGAAAGGATGAAAGGAAAAGTCAGCTTTGGCAGGATTTGAACTCAGAATGGAAAGAGCTGGAAGAATATCATAAAGCGTTTTCCCGACTCGCTAACGGTTCTGCCAGCTTAAAAAATATTGCATATTGGCAGTTTGATCAATTTGAAATCTCTATATGTATAAAGCTGAAGTTATCTGTGTATGGCAGGTTTGGTAGCCTTCAACAAACACTATCTCCTCTGAGACCCTGCGGCGCAAGTTGACCAAAATTGAGAGTATGATAGAAGAAGGCTTGCTCTTCTTCCGTAGAAGAAAAAATTCAAATCGGACAATGTTAACACCAAAAATTATTTACATCAAAAAGGTGCTTTTTTATCTATGAAAATCCCTATTTTTTACGATTTTTTGACTGCTGTGTCACCATTTTTCGGTGTATTTCAACCAGAAAAATGTTCACTTAAAGAGAATAACATGCTACATAATGCAAAATTCTTACTTATCAAAAATTCCAATTTTAAAGGGTCGAAACAAACCCGATCAAATAAACGAATTCGTAGTTTAACTGGATTTATTATTCATTGCGAGCTGACAGCGCTAATTAGTGGTATGTATAAAAACAAACTTGCTATCATTTCAAATATGGGCTTCTTACGGATTCGATTATGCCTCAAACATATTTGAACTGGTAACAAGTTCGTTATAATTTATCATCTTTTAACGACATCTGTTGATATTTAATTAAAATAACTGAGTCTTCTTCGACATCGTCTTACGATTTTCTAATGAGCAGAAATGTTGTGCCCCCAATGTTGGCCAATTCGACCCACTTCCGTCATTGAGTACCTGTCTATACCAAGATGTGTAGCTTTACTAAAACTAACATTACATCTTCTATTGTGTCTGGGGAGAGTCATTTTCTTTTTGTGCCTTATAATGTAACACACTCACCGGTAAAATTTCTACGTTTTTCTTATTTTTATTGTCCTAAAATTTTCGTTGCGTCTTGCAACCTTTTCAATAGTTTTGACTCTGTCCGTTATTTACACTAAAATTTTATTACACTAAAATTTTAGGACAATAAAAATAAGAAAAACGTGGAAATTTTACCGGTGAGTGTGTTACATAATAAGGCACAAAAAGAAAATGACTCTCCCCAGACATAATAGAATATGCTTCAACACACGAACTCATATAAAGAATCTTGCAAACCAAATCCAAAAACGAAATAACATAACATCTGTTTTGATCCTTATAAACATTGTGCAAGTTTGTGTCTGTCATAAAGCTGCTCCAACACAATGCAACTTTGTAGCATTGTTTGTATGCCAAATATTCAATCTCACTCTCTTTTATGAGCTGCACTTAGAGTTTGTTTTCAATAAAGGTTAAATAATGAACGGTTAATTGGAAGAATGCAGACTTTCTCAGCTGATAGCATTTTACGTTCAAAAAGATTAACTTTGGGTGGCCATGCTTTAAAGAGATGGAGTATACCAGAGGCTGGTCTTTTCAGTCGTAATAAATCAAAAGGATACACAAAGAACTTGCTTTTATATGAATTTTAATTAATTTAATCTTCTCGTGACTATAGCTTCCGGCTCTACCATAACAGCGACAGCATATGATTATTTCCGTTGTAAAAAGTGCTGTCAATGATAAATGGTAATATTTCTGATTTCACAGAAATATTACTATTTATCATTGATCGTAGACTGTTATTGATTACATCTTGCAGAGCAGAAGGTGCTTCTTTTTCACTCACCAAAGTGAATGAAACATTGGCCAGGAGGAACTGATGTAATCAGACGTTATCTAACAATCATCGGGTGTTTTGACCCTGAACCGTAAGGCCCTCTCCGTGGCGGGTCAGCAGAGATAGAGAAATCCCTGTTCGTCATCTCCTCCTGGCTTCCAGCTTAACTCTTCTCTCTTGCTCCATAACCGACAACAGGTTCTTTCGCAGAGGTTCTCTCCCATCCTGTGCACCGTCGCCCTTCGCTCTTTTCCTCTCATTCCAACAGCTGTAAGCATCTTCCATACCGATTGGACAGGGAACAACAATATCAACAACAACAATAGTCTTACACAACTAGGGGTGGCTGTGTGGTAAGAAGCTTGCTTCCCAACCACATGCAATGGGACTTCCGGTTTCAATCCCACTGCGTGACACCTTGTACAAGTGTCTTCAGCTATAGCCTCAGGCTAACCAATGACTTGTGAGTGGATTTGATAGATGGAAACTGAAAGAATCCCGCTGTATATATATGTATATATGTATGTGTGTCCGTATTTGTCTCCCCACCACTACTTGACAACCGATGTTGATGTGTTTACATCCCTGTAATTTAGCGGTTCGGTAAAAGAATCTGATAGAATAAGTAGCGGGCTTTATAAAAAGTACTTGGTCGATTCGTTCGACTAAAATTCTTCAAGGTGGTACCCCAGCATGGCCACCGTCAAATGACTAAAACAATATGGTGGACAAATTTCCTTTAAAAACAATGAGGTTTTCAAAGTTAATGCAAACATGAATTGCAAAACGAAAAACTTAATTTACCGTGCAACTTGCCCCCAATGTAAAGAATACGACATTGGTGAAACTGGAGCGGTACTGCATGACAGAGTTCGTGTACATAAACAACAAATTAGAGACCCCCCTTCCCTGTCAGAAACACCAGTTGCAGTGAACACTTCGCATCATGCGGAAAGGGAAGATTCACAATCTTCCCCTTCTTTAACTTATGGTCAGACAACGAACATTTCCGGAATTATAAAGAAGAATTCTTCATTAGAAAGTACAAAACACTACTGAACACAAAAAATTGATATTTCACTCCCAAATAACGGGATTCTCTCTTTGAGTTTTAAAAAAAGATGCAGCACAAATGATGTTGGCATCAATTTTGAAATCCATCCAAGACTTGGCCGCGGTGCTATCCGCCAACTAAAAAATCGAACTTGTTATACATAGCAACATAACGGAACAATTACTTTACTTCAACCGGTTCAGCTCTCTTTAATATTATTTTTACCAAAATACGTCAAAACGGAAACGGATATCATAAAATTCAAATGTTCACTAGACAAATCTCTTCCAAAAATGCCGGACCAACCTCCTACACCCGGATATGTCTCCAACTATAATAATTCTTTGCTAGAGTGGGCCATGGTACTCCATATATGACTAAAGGACTTCACCAGGTGGTGCTATTGAGTTAGACATGGCCTGGGCCTATACTAGCCGAAACCAAAGTTATCAAAGTATATCCAAATGGAAGTGGACGACACCCACAGCTTCTATCATTCGATCGTTGAGAACAACCCCCGGGGGTAGGCTACCATTTCACTAATCCCCACCCCAGCTCCAATCTACATGTAAACTTAAAATCTTGAGTAGTGAAGATGCGTATACATATGTGTGTGCGTAGGTATGCATGTGTATGTAGGTGTATATAAAAATACAGGGTTGAATGCACGTGCAAATATATGGGTTCGTATGAACTATATAATATATTTATGTGTGTATGTGTGTAGATATATTATATATATATATGTGTATGTATATATGTGTATGTGTATGTATGTGTGTCTATGTATGCATGTATGTGTATGTACGTATGTGTATATACGAATATATATATATATATATAATATATGTGTTTATTTATGTATGTATATATATATGCATATGCGTGTATGTGTGTATATATATATGTGTGTGTGTGTTTATTTATGTATGTATATATGCATGTATATATGTGCATCTGTGTATATATGTATATATATATATACATATATGTATGTATGTATGTATGTATGTATGTATGTATGTATGTATGTATGTATGTATGTATTTATTTATGTATGTATGTATGTATACTTTCCGTTTGTTTATATGTAGGGAAGTAAATATGTGAACTAGCATGATCTCCCCCACTTCCCCCCAAACCAGTATATAAATATAAAGGAATATATTTCTATCAACAAACTTTCCAAAACTAACCCTATTTTTTCTCTCTCTGCTATCAAAAGACCCATTTTACACCTCATTAACACCCCCATCCACCCCAGGACACACACCAAAACTCATCTTTAACATAGAAAATTGCTGAAGCTTCTCTCTATGAAATTAAGATATATTTCTTTATTGCCTACAAGGGGCTAAACATAGAGGGGACAGACAACGGGATTAAGTCAATTACATAGACTCCAGTGCGTAACTGGTACTTAATTTATCGACCCCGAAAGGATGAAAGGCAAAGTCGACCTCGGCGGAATGTGAACTCAGAACGTAACGGCAGACGAAATGCGGCTACGCATTACGCCCGGCGTGCTAACCACTCTGCCAACTCGCCGCGTTGATTCACCCATAAGAAAAGAATTTGAAAAACATCTGACCATTATATATTCCACCAAAGGTCAACTTTTCGAATAGAACCAAGAGGGGGACACTTTCACAAGCCCTTCATAAGACTCTCCCTAAACACCCCATCACCTCCCAACTCCATTATGTTGTTTTGTGCCATTCACTATTTTCTTTCAGCTTTGGTTCATCAACGCACCTTTACTCCTACACTTAACAAAACCCAACCCCACCTCACACATACTCAAATCTCTTATATATATATGTGGAGGCGCAATGGCCCAGTGGTTAGGGCAGCAGACTCGCGGTCGCAGGATCGCGGTTTCGATTCCCAGACCGGGCGTTGTGTGTGTTTATTGAGCGAAAACACCTAAAAGCTCCACGAGGATCCGGCAGGGGGTGGTGATCCGTGCTGTAATCTTTCACCACAAAGGCGGTGCTCCAGCATGGCCACAGTCAAATGACTGAAACAAGTAAAAGAAATAAAAGAATATTCTTTATTCTTCTATTCTCTTACTTGCTTCAGTCATTTGACTGCGACCATGCTGGAGCACGGCCTTTAGTCGAGCAAATCGACTCCAGGACTTTTTTTGTAAGCCTAGTACTTATTCTATCGGTCTCTTTTGCCGAACTGCTCTGTTACGGGGACGTAAACACACCAACATCGGTTGTCAAGATATGCTGGGGACAAACACAGACACACAAACACTCACACACACACACACACACACACACACACACACACACACACACCACACACACACATACATATATATATATACGACGGGCTTCTTTTCAGTTTCCGTCTACCAAATCCATTCACAAGGCTTTGATCGACCCGAGGCAATAGTAGAAGACACTTGCCCCAGGTGCCACGCAGTGGGACTGAACCCAGAACCATGTGGTTGGTAAGCAAGCTACTTGCCACACAGCCTATATACAGAATCACACACCACAAAACAACCTGAAATCAGTTTGACAACCGCCACCGACGAATGCGAGAAAGTTCTCCAGAAAAGTTAGCAAGAAATCTTTAAAAAGTCTCCCCACAGAAGCTAACGAAGTCATTGTTTTTCCTTTTTTCAAAAATTTAAATACACACACGACAAGCTTCTTTCAGTTTCAATCTACCAAGTCCACCCACAATGCTTTGGTCAACCTGAGAATATGGTAGAAAACACTCGCCCAGTGTGGCACCCTGTGGGACAGAACTCACAGCTATGAGGTTGGGAAGTAAGCATCTTACCTCACAGCCATCCCTTTTGAACTCCTGTTTAATGAAATTCTATGACTTTGTCATAGATCTCCCTCGCTCTCTCTCCCTCTCTCTCTCCCTCTCTCCCAAGAAAGTGAGATAGAAATGGCGGCCGACCGACGCATAATGGAAATAGAAGAAGATCCAACGAAACCTAACACTGTTAAGTTTATTACGACATTCTACAGTTTATGGCACTTCATCAGCTCTCATTAAAATTAATATTTATAGGAAATCTATAAAGGATGATTCTGCTTAGGGAATTATATTACAAATTAATTTTTAAAATAAGTGTTGCCTTCTCAAGAGATCGGAATATACGACCCAAATATAATCAAAGTATACATACATACATACGTATATATATATATATAGATATATATATATATATATATATATATATGTGTGTGTGTATACATATATATATATTTTTTGTATGCATATATATATATATATATATATATATATATATATGTATGCATGTATGTATATATATATATATATATATATATATATATATATACTTATTTTAAGCAGCAGAAAATTCAACAAAATCTGTTACTCTGAGTTTCTCGTTGCCGTTCATCAGACATATATATTATATATAATATATATAATATGTATGTATGCATATATATATATATATATATGTATGTATGTATGCATATATATATATATATATATATATTATATATATATATATATATATATGAAATGAAATAAATAAATACATATGTAATATAATCACTGAGAGCAACTGTTTTATCGAAAGCGTATAATTGTTGTTAAGTGCTCGAAATATGAAACTAGTAAAACAGCCAACAGCTGATGAAGGGGCGTTCTTTGTGTTGTTTGTTTTGTTTTCCATTTGTGTCTTTCGATTGTTCGAAAGGATAGTTCAGATTCCATGTTCTCCTGCTTCGTGCGTTTTTTTTGTTGTACACGTTTCATGACGTCATGTGCCCACATATACTTATATATATACATATAGATGTAAGTATGTACATATACGTATGTATATATGCATATATATATATATGTATATATATATATATATATATATATAATATATATAATATTATATATATAATATATATATATATATATATATGACAAAATATTTATATATATATATATATATATATATATATATATATGGAAGGGGTCCTTGTGTTGTTACTTACCATGTTACAACCACTGCTGGTAAGTTTGCGCCCCGTAACTTCGCAGTTCGACAAAAAGAGAACAATAAAATAAGTACCGGACTTTAAGTAAGTAATGAAGTTGATATGCTGGAAGCAGTGCCCCAGCCTGGCCGCAGACCATTGAGCGAAATAAGTAAAAGAATAACGTTTTACTTATTTTTCCCTTCTTTATGAACAAGTGCAGGAGTGGCTGTGTGGTAAGTAGCTTGCTAACCAACCACATGGTTCCGGGTTCATCCCCACTGCGTGGCATCTTGGGCAAGTGTCTTCTACTATTGCTTCGGGCCAACCAAGGCCTATGAGTGGACTTGGTAGACGTAAACTGAAAGAAGCCCTTCGTATGTATGTCTATATATATATGTATGCGTGTGTGTTTATGTGTTTGTGTTTGTCCCCCCAACATCGCTTGACAACCGATGGTGGTGTGTTTACGTCGCCGTAACTTAGCGGTTCTGCAAAAGAGACGGATAGAATAAGTACTAGGCTTACAAAGAATAAGTCCTGGGATCGATTTGCTCGACTAAATGCGGTGCTCCAGCATGGCCACAGTCAAATGACTGAAACAAGTAAAAGAGTAAAGAGAGAGTAAGACATGAAACTAACCCTGCAGCAAAGGCGGAGCGGAGTGGGGGCTTTCTTTATGGAGCCATTGTTGCAGTCCACTCACCTCAGGGACCACTCATACATGTAGGGTTATGAATATGACGGAATCTCTTGTCGAGGACAACGTATGTGTGTTCAGTTTTTGCTGAGCGACTTACACAAATGCTTTGCTGACAGTGATTCAAACGCATGTTCATAGTGATAAAATGTTCATGTAACTTAGTGGTTCGGCAAAAAAGACTGATAGAATAAGTACAAGACTTCCAACAGCATTCTTATTTTGAAGAGTTGGGAATGATAAGTCTGTAAATTTGGCAAAAGATCTTTTTGACTGGAGGCCTGAAGAGTCGGGTACAGTATTGGAGGCGGGAAAGTTTGAGGGTCGGGTGGCGCAGCAAGGAATATTTTGTATACGGATTGTGACCTTAAAGGAATTGTGATGCTGGATGAACGTCACTCAGAGAATTGGTGAGGTTTTTCGGATGTCGTAGGCCTTGTTATTTGCCTCAGCAGCCGCAGCAAAGCCACCAGGACTTTGGACGTGTAGGCTGTGTTGTGTTGAGAACGTAAAGAGACATTATTTACATTATTTACATTTGACGGATATTTGTCCTCATCTTGTTTGTTGTTAACACAACAAAATGAGGACCAATATCCGTCAAATGTAAATAAGGTAAATCACCGTGATCACCGTGACCGACCAGGCTATCAGATGTTGCTACACATCGCTGGTCACAATGCGTTCGCATTGTTTTAGCCTTCGAATGACACCACCCCGCTGGCTAAGCGAGCAGGCCAACAGAAGAAAGAGTGGGAGAAAAAGTGGTGAAAGAGTACAGCAGGGATCACCACCCCCTGCCGGAGCCTCGTGGAGCTTTTCAGGTGTTTTCGCTCAATAAACACACACAACGCCCGGTCTAGGAATCGAAACCGCGATCCTACGACCGCGAGTCCGCTGCCCTAACCACTGGGCCATTGCGCTTCCACAAATAAGGTAAATAATGTACATAATTCCTCATCTCTTAAATATAGAACTGTAAAGAGACATGCATGAAATGATGATCTCTGATACCCGTCTAGATGTTTCTAATGGTCAGAAGTGAATCGTGTGTACTGTCAGAGATAAGAAGTATAAAACTGGCAGAGCTCGAACCAGTGTGCCAATCTAAAGAGCCATAGGGCCCCAGGAAGAGACGTGATGTGTTGTGTAGTGAATGATTGCATGCTGAGTATTTGCAACGAGGTGGTGGTAGGAAGACTCGATGGGTCAAGAGATGGATCCAGTTTGGAAGTTCCAAAGAGGTTAAGTTTGCTTGTGAGAAAGAGATCAAAGGGGTCTTGGGAATCGAGGTTTTGATTTGAAATACGAGAAGGGGAGGAAACAAGTTGGTATAAAGCTTTGAGAAGAGTAAAGAATTCGGCTTCTGCGCCGGCAAACGCGGTGGCGGTCCAGTGCGAGGGTTTTAGGAAATTTTGCTGGAAACAGTTTTGCCGCCGGAAAATTCGTCGTAAGAAATTTCGTTTTCAATGACTTCATGACGTTTTTTTTTTTTCATTTTTTATGTTGAATAAAGATTTGCCTATTTAATGTTTTTATAAAGGTTTTTTTAATATTCTTTAATTCCGTGAATTCGTCTTATGGCGAATGTTCTAGACACGGGATGTGGCAGAGCCATGGAGAATTTGGAACGTCGAAATAATTATGATTTTTCTTCTCAGGAATAAAATACACATTTTGAAGTCAGGCTTGAAGGTGGCTGAAATAATTCTAGTAAATGTCTGTTGCTGCAACTTAATTAATTAATGCCTATATTTAATTGGAAAAGAGCATAGTCTAGTGGTTAGGGTGCTGAACTCACGATCACAAACTCATGGTTTCGATTCCATGAACGGGTGGTGCGTTGTTTTCCCGAGCAAAACATTTCATTTCGTGTTGCTCCAGTTTCTTCGGCTGTGAACCTGAGATAAATGGCATTTAACTGGCACTAAGAGTCCTAGAACCTGAGAAAATAATGTCCAGAGGTCGAAGATCACGATGAGATTTAATCGATATCGAAACACATCAAATAAAAAAATCTAATCCTTACAATCAAGAATTACAGAAGTTTTGATTTCTTTCTTGGGTTGATTAAAAATCAGGTGTTATATCGAACAATTACATATGTCTGTAGGGAGGGGTGTGTGGTAAAAGCTATAGGCTGTGTCCCCCTTTCTTAAATCATTTTTTTACCTTTTACTTATTTCAGTCATTAGACTGTGGCCATACTGGGGCACCACCTTGAAGGATTTTGGTCGAACGAATCGACCCCACTCCTTATTTTATCAGTTTCTTTCGCCAAACCGTTAAGTTACAGAGACGTAAACACACCAACACCGGTTGCCAAGTGGTGGCTGGGAAAAAACACAGAAACAAAAACACACACGCACGCACACACATACACACATATATATATGCATATATACATACATGCATACATGCATACGTCTATGTATAACATACATACACACACGTATATATGTATTTATATATTACATATATAATGCATGTGCTTATGCATGAGTGTATTCCTGTGTAAATATCTATGTGTATATATATAATATATATATATATATATATATATATATATATATATATATATATATATAATCTTTTATCTTCTTTCATTCGTTGGACTGCGGCCATGCTGAAGCATTGCCTTTAAAAGTTTAATTGAACAAAGCGACCCCAGTAAATATACATACGGTAGTCTTCTTTTAGTTTCCATCAACCAAATCCGCTCACAAGGCCTTGGTCGGCTCGAGGTTATGGTAGAAGACATCTGCCTATTGTGCCACGCTGTAGAACTGAACCCGGAACCATGGGGTTCGTAATCAAACTTGTTAACCACACAGTCGTGCCTGCGTGTTCTGTCCATGAAATAAATATGCTTCCTTTCCAAGAACGTCTGATCGTTTCTTCGTATCAACATGTTTATCATTTTTCTGTTAGTTTTGAAAGTAAAAACCAAACAAGCTATCTGATATTAATACACCAAGAAATATCAAATGATTTTCCTTTTATTTTGTTTTATTAAAAATCTTTTTTTTTTCCCAGCTTCTAAAAGCTACATCCTAATTACTTATGATTTAAGAGCGCACCAGGCGAAGTGGGAGTCGGTAGGCAGCTGGAGATCAAATTCATTTATAAATCTTGTGAAATTAATGTGTCAGAAATAGTATTGATAACACAGCAAAGCCAGATAATTAATTTCTTAGGCGCTAACCTAAAACCCTCGATTTATTATACGAATTTCTTGGAGTGCAGCTGTTGGCATTTCTTAAGCAGTAATTATTCATCAAAATAAACGCTGCGTTGATTAGAAAACATGTAGTTTACAATAATGCCGGAGGAATGATAAAGTTGATTGTATTGACTATAAATGGCAGTTGCTTATTTGAGTTCTTGGCAGAGAAGAAGGTCGATAAAGTAATTATCGGTCGAGGGCTGCTGACCAACTTTTGTTTTCACTTCTTACTTGTTTCGGCCACCTGAAACTGCGGCCAAGCTGGAGCACAACAAAAATCGGTTTTAAAATTAATGAGTGGAGATGGAAATACCTGGTGCATGCGTGGCTATGTGGTAAGAAGTTTGCTTCTCAATTGTCGGAGCCATGGGAATAGTGAGCAAAAATCTCACGAAGTACGTGGAACAAATATGGGCTGCAATAAGGGTGAAGCACTTACAGAAAACAGCACTGCTTCGAACCGCTCGAATCCTCTGGAAGGTGCTCGAAAAATAAGAGGTGTTACTTTAGTTCACTGGTAACGAACAGCTGACACTGTAGTACATATCCAGCATTAGAAACTGTGCAAAGGCAATAATGATAACAGTAGTAGTAGTGGTAGTAGTAGTAGTAGTAGTAGTAGTAGTAGTAGTAGTAGTAGTAGTAGTAGTAGTAGTAGTAGTAGTAGTAGTAATGATAATTATCCTTTCTACTGGAGGTACAATTTGTGTGGAGGGGACTAGTCCATTAAATCGATCCCAGTTCACTGGTTCTTAATTTATCGACCCCGAAAAGCTGGAAGTGAAAGTCGAATTTGACATAATAATAATAATAATAATAATAATAATAATAATAATAATAATAATAATAAAAATAATAATTAATAATAATAATAATAAAAAATAATTAATAATAATAATAAAAAATAATTAATAATAATAATAATAATAATAAAAAAAGTTCAACTCCAACCCCAAAAAGTTCTACCAAGAACTGGGAAAAAATAAAATAGAAGTCACTGCAGCACCAACGGCAGAAGAATTGGAAGAATTCTGGAGAGAATTGGTCGGCGAACGAACAGCCAAAAAAAAAGGAGTATCAAATAAAACAAACGCGGCATCTGAACAATTTGGACCCCCATAACAACTGAAGAGTCACCCAGGCACTGCAAAAACAAGCAACTGGAAGGCACCTGGGCATGACAAGATCCCAACTTCTGGTTGAAATATCTAACAGGATGCACAAAAAGCTGGCTGAAAACTTTAACAGCATACTAGCAGAGCCAGAGACAATGCCTGAATGGCTCACGAAGAGGAAAACCATCTTAATTCCCAAATCAAATGAAACAGCAAAACCAGAAAACTACAGACCAATAACCTGCCTCCCTACTATGTTCAAGGCATTTACTGCAGTGATATCGCAAAGGCTGAACAAGCACCTGGACGAAAACAAACTGTTCCCAGAAGAGCAGAAAGGATGCCGCAAAAGCTCATATGGCTGTAAAGATCAACTAATGATTAATAAAGCCGTAACTGAAGACACCACAGAAAGAAGAAAGGCCTCAGTATGGCCTGGATTGACTACAAAAAGGCGTTTGATAGCATCCCCCACACATGGATCCTCGAAACACTAGCCATTAACAAAGTAGCACCAACAATCATAAAATTCATAGAGCACTCTATGAATAAATGGCAAACAGTCTACACCCTCGAAACAAAAGAGGGACTCATGAAACCAAGACATCCCCATTAGAAGAGGAATATTCCAGGAGACACGCTCTCTCCACTCCTTTTCTGCTTGGCACTGTCACCTCTATCTGATATGCTAAATAGAACTGGATGCGGATATAAATGTTACGGCAAAACGATCAGCCATCTTTTATATTGGATGACCTAAAACTATACGCTGCAAATGACAAACAGCTGGAAACACTATAAAGACAGTTCATGGATTTACCAAGAAGTAGATATGAAATTTGGATTAGAAAAATGCGCCAAAGTACCCATGAAAAGAGGAAAACTAGTTAAGAGTAACAACATCACACTAGATAAAACCAATGAATAAAGAATTAGACCAAAGCCAAACTTACAAATACTTAGGAATCCATGAACTAGATAAGACACAACACACACAATGAAAGAAAAATAAAAAAAGAATATATAGACGAGTTAGATCATACTAAAAACAGAGCTCAATGCTAAAACACGATAATAGGTATCAACACTTTAGCTGTCCCAGTTATAAGTTACAGCTACAATATCCTTAACTGGACACGAATTGAACTGTCCAAATAGATAGAAAACAAGAAAACTGACAGGATCTAGGATGCATCACCCAAAATCTGACATAGAAAGACTATATATACAACGTATAGAAGGTGGTAGAGGCCTTATACAACTGGAAAACTACTATAAAATACCACCATAGGACTGCAAAAATACCTACTTCAGAAGGAAGGAAAACTGATCCAGATAGCAGCAAAACACGAGCAAAACAAAAGACTGTTCTCAGTATTTAAGGAAGCTGACAATACAAACAAGAAATCATACCACCTAATAAACACAAAGAAGAAGAAGAAGATGATGAAGAAACAACAAAAGCTATAAACAATGAAATCCAAACTAAAATAGAACAGCAACGAGCCATGATAAAACGATGGCAAGAAAAACCCCTCCATGGTAAATACTGCACTAAACTAAACGCAAAAGAATAGACAAAGAAAAAATCCCAGCAATGTTGAGAAGCTCAGGACTCAAAGCAGAGACAGAGGGATTTTTAATTGCAGCACAAGACCAAAGCCTCCCCACCAGAAATTACCAAAAACATGTAATGAAAAGAAGTATTACAGTAACTGCAGAATATGTGGAGATGGACAAGAAACAATAAATCATATTATCTCTAGCTGCCCAGTCCTGGCTAAGAAGGAATATATTCACAGACATGACAGAGTTGGAACCTACATACATTGAAACTATGCCAACATTATGGAATAACAACAGAAAAAAGATGGTATAGGCAACACACCAGAAAAGGTCACAGAAAACGAGAAAGCAACCATACTCTGCGATATGCCGATACACACAGATAGAGAAATTAAGGCCACAGACTAGATATAGTTGTCAGAGATCATGAAGAAAAAAATGCTTTCTAATTGATGTATCAATACCGGCAGATGACAACGTGTCTCTAAAAGAAATGGAGAAACTCTCAAATACAAAACCTGAAATAGAGGTACAGAATGTGGAATCTAAAAATAGAAACAATTCCTATCATAGTAGGTGTATTAGGCATGATAAAAATTTTCAGACAAATACATAACAAAAACACCAGGACTTACAACACATATAACATACAGAAAATTGCACTACTAGGCACTGCACACATCCAATGCAAAAACACTTTCAATACGATACCATCAGAGCATCACAACAAATCACAGCACATACCCAAGGCACACAGAGCTGCGCTCGTAGTGAAGTGAAAGCACGCTATAAAAATAAAACTACTGAATAATAATAATAATTAATAATAATAATAGTAGTAGTAGTAGTAGTAGTAGTAGTAGTAGTAGTAGTAGTAGTAGTAAGTAGTAGTAGTAGTAGTAGTAGTAGTAGTTAATAATAAAAATAATAAGAAGAAGAATAATGATAATAACAATGTGAGTGATTCCTGATTGCGTGCCGTATGCGTTTGTTTTGACGAGAAGGAAGTTGGATATGACGTTCCTAGAAATTGACCTCAGTGAAATAGTATAAACTTTTCTTGTTTCAATGTCAGATAACGAAGAAATATTTCGTCATTCAACCGCCGCCACCGCCGCCACCGCCGCCACCGCCGCCACCACTGCCGCCACCACTGCCGCCACCGCCGCCGCTGCTGCTGCAGTTGCTGCAGTTTTCAAAGTGAGAGGGGGAGAAATCAAAACAACTGCAACTGGAAAATGTTTCCATCGCGCATTCAACACGATTTAGGTTTTATTGTGCAGAAATATGGCGAGCGAATGTTTATGGGAGGCGCGGCTATTGTCAGTAGGAAACGATGCCGCAGTATAATGATTAGATATACATACTCACACGTCTATATTTAAATATATAGGTGTAAATATATATGCGGTGTGTGTCTGTTTGGTTGAGTATGTTTATGAGAGTGTTGTGTGTGTGTGTGTATATATATACAGGTAGACAGACAGAGACAGATAGACAGACAAACATAGATGTGCTGTATGTGTGCGTGTGGGGGATGAGTGTGGTATTGTGTGCATGTACGTAAGTATGTGTGTGTGTGTGTGTGTGTGTGTGTGTGTGTGTGCGTGTGTGTGTGTGTGTGTTGTGTAAGTTTACCTATTAACAAGAATAGCAGACAAGCGCACTTATGGATATTTTTTAAAAATCGCTTATTTTACAGCTGTTTCGATTACCAACCAAATAATAATTACGAAATTATTAATTGTGTCATTGAATTTATTTAGTTGAATGTGATGTGGAAGTCATTTCTTCAGGAGCGTTTTTCAAATTCTTCAAAATATTTTGCTGTAAGCATTCCTTTTAGCCTGTTTTAAACTTTATGCGATAACATCACCACGATTGCTTTTGCATTGAAGTAATAATATAATAACTCCATGTTGAAGAACTGAGATCTTGAATTCTGGAAATATGTTTTCTCTTCTGCGTAAGTTCTTATTCTATACACACACACACACACACACGTATATATATATATATATATTATATATATATATATAATATATATATATATGAGGAATGAATGTAGAATACATTACGCAGGATATATCGTAAACAACTGAAGATTATTTACGAATATATCAGTGGCCAGAACATGCAGTCAAAAACTTTTTTCATAAAGGAGAGTGTATAAACGTGAATAAATCGCAATTATAACGGAGGGGGTTATAAAAGACCCTTACATGCCTAGAAATAGCAGTCAAAACCGTTATAAAACCACAATAAACATATTATATCTCCCATAAAAGCTGTCGGCCAGCGACATGACGTTACCTTTCAAAACTTAAATAAACCAAAAGGTTCGTCTCTATTGCAGTTTCGAAGTTAGGAAAAGTGGATCCATCTTCTCCTCGCGAGAATATTCCTGTACGCAGAAATTTACACAAAAAAATTAGCTTGGGGCTTAGCATGTGTCCTGACCGGCAATAATAATGTGCCAACGTCTCTCTACAAATGTGCAATTGTGTGCAAAACTTGGTTGTATTGAATTCGGCCAACCTACGATTGGGAAAAGAACTCGATACAAATATAAGAATGAAAGTTTGACTTTGGGATTTGAAAGTCTCACTGCCTCACAGGAACAAGTGGGTTAATCTTGATTAGGAATGCTCAATCTAGTCAAGGAAGGACTTTTGACTGTATGTCATGCGTGGGTTTGGTTTCGTCTGGTTGGGTTTGGTTTCATCTGGTTGGGTTTGGTTTCATCTGGTTGGGTTTGGTTTCATTTGGCTTGGTTTGGTGGTGTTTTGGTAACGTGTGACAGGTAGAGAGTGTGGTACGATTCGTGATGGAGTCTGTTTTTATTTCCATTTGGTCTGTTTTAATCTGTTGTGTAAATAATATTTGTGTTGGTTTAGTACCCATGCGTGTGTGCGTGCGTGCTGTGTGTGTATGTGTTTGTGTACAGTGGGTGTGGCTTTGTTCAATGTGTGCATGCTTGTGAGTGTGTATGAATGTGCATCTAATATTAGTTGCGAATGTATGTGTGTGTATATGTGTGTCATAGTTTGAACAACAAAAAATTTTGGTCATGAAAGTTATAGATCTCGACCAGTAGTTCTGAACATTTTTTTTTACCTATAGACATCTCTGATTTGCATTTTCCTCGGATGGACCCTCACAGTAATTTGATGTTTAAAAAATCATACATTTTTAGGAATTGTATTAAAAACATTATTAAAATATTTTGTGTATTTCAGAAGTCTAACCAATTTATTGCAGGTAAATTTTGACGACAAAATCTTATACAGACCCCCACCCTGGGCCATATGCACCCCGGTTGAGAATCACTGATTGAGATGAATATCTTACACTTTTACAGTAAGTCTGTTGTGGCCAGCAAATATCAGATATGGCATAATATTCTTTGTTTGCGGATCACTGCAGCCAGAGTTGTCTTTTGTACTATTGGAAACTGAGTAGTGGGCATAGTCTTAAGCCGAATGGTTGATGTTTATGTAGCAGTGTGTGTGTGTGTGTGTGTGTGGTGTTAACAATGAAAACGCTCAAATACAAACACACACACATACTTATACTCCAACAGAAAGAAAGAACAGCAACAAGGAAGTACAGGCACTCGGATAAAACTCGTGCGCGTTCATGCACATATAAGCACACATTGTGCATAGGTGCAAATGCAAATACATACTCCACTATGTATGCGTATATATATATGCATATATACACAGTTGCATACGGTTGCACAGGGCTGCACATGGTTGCTCACGGCTGCGTATATATATATATATATATATATATATATATATATGGCAAAAAAAAGTCAAGGTAGAAAATGAAAAAATAATTTTATAAAAAACATTTCAGTACCGGTTTCATTCATTGAAACTTTTTCAACTGTATGTATAGAAAAACAATTAAATTTTGGAAAAAATTAACAGAAAAATTTTTTAAAGAATATTTGCATAGTATTCAAATACGATAACATGGTGAACCAGGTCAGTTTAAGCTGTCCTACTACTAAAATGTAAACTTTTTGAACTTATAATATTCTGTGTGTGTATATATATATACAGATACAATATCAATATTCCACTGAACTTTTTAATAATTCCTTCTGGAAACTATCTTTAACATTTTCTTGAGAATGTATATATATGTTGTAAACTTTTGTGCCCAATATTTTGATGAATTTGTTAAACTTTTTTATATTTTCCCAAGATTTTTCCCTTGTAAACTGTTCTTAATATGTTCTTG
>NC_042998.1:203767315-203769815 GCF_006345805.1 Octopus sinensis | reverse complement strand
CTCTTAACCACTATGCCATATACATCGAAAAATACCTTAGGAATGAGAACTCAGGTTCGAAATTTCCCCAAGACACCTGATGAAGGCTGGAGGGGGATATCAGCCGAAACGTTGTGTTAACAACAAACAAGATGAGGACAAATATCCGTCAAATGGAAATAATGTAAAGTATTTCTTTCTTTCCTGACTAAAAAGCTGCTTCCTGGATAAAAAGCAGAGACTCACCAATCTTATCAGAGGAGCAGAATAAACAAAGTGCTGTGTGTTGCAATGGTAAAGCACTTAATGGTTGTGAGGGTATGGGTTAGGTTTAGGGTCAACCAATGGCAAGATTCGAACCTTCTCAACAAATTTCTCATATTGATTTCAGGTTTTGACACGAGGCCAGCAATGTCGGGGAAAGGGTAAGTCCATTACAGCGATCCAATGTTTGATTGGTATTTATTTTATCGTTTCCGAATGAACGAAAGGCTAAGTAAACTTCGGCTGAATTTGAACTCAGAAGGTAAAGATGGACGACATACCGCTAAGCGTGTCGTCCGGCGAGCTAACGATTCTGCCAGTTCGCCGCTTTAAATATGTTTCTCATATTCTTTTCTACTCTAGGCATACGGCCCGAAAATTTTGGGGGAGGGGCCAGTCGATTAGATCAACCCCAGTATGCAACTGGTACTTAATTTATCAACCCCGAAAGGATGAAAAGCAAAGTCGACCTCGGCGGAATTTGAACTCAGGACGTAGCGGCAAACGAAATACCTATTTCTTTACTACCCACAAGGGGCTAAACACAGAGAGGACAAACAAGGACAGACAAACGGATTAAGTCGATTATATCGACCCCAGTGCGTAACTGGTACTTATTTAATAAACCCCGAAAGGATGAAAGGCAAAGTCGACCTCGGCGGAATTTGAACTCAGAACGTAACGGCAGACGAAATACGGCTACGCATTTTGCACAGCATATGTTTCTCATATTGTCACATAGTTGGAAATGGTTACTCAATGTCTGGAACAACATCAGCCCTGCAAACTGGACAAATTTTTAGATCGACAGCCATGATTTCAAATCCTTTTCGGTGTAAAGTTCAGAGGTGGGTGGTTTCTTTCAAGTTAACTTGTCTTGAAATTACTGTATGAAGACAGAATCTCCTCGATCGACCCTATGACACAATTAATCTATCATCCAACCACTTGAATAATTCTTTCTATTAAAGACAGACGGCCTGGGAGTATAACCAATTAAGCTGACCCCAATACTAAACTGGTACGTATTTAATCAGCTTTCAGAACGTTCGACTGAAAGTAATGTTACCAACGATCTTACCAGCTTACCGACGTGACTAACAACCCTTCCTTTGGTCACCGAAATAATCGTTTCTGTTATAATCTTTTCTGTTATAGGCAGAAGGCCTGAAATTTGGGGAGAGGCGCCCAGTCTATTATATCGACCCCTGTACACAACTGGTACTTAATTTATCGACCCCAAAAGGATAAAAAGCAAAGTCGACCTCGCTGGAATTTGAACTCAGAACGTAGCGACGGGCGAAATACCGCTAAGCATTTCACTTCCTGTTATGCTGAATCTCCCTAACAACTACATTAAGAATATGCGTATCTGTGGAGCACTCAGCCACTTGCATGTTAATTTCACGAGCAGGCTGTTCCGTTGATCGGATCAACTTGAACACTTACCGTCGTGACCGACGGAGACTCAGACTTTGGCTCTAATTAGGTGCCTGGCAGCGTCGCACCTTTGAGGATTGGAACTCACAGTTACAGCAGAATGAGATTAAACGCAATATTCAATCAGATAATCCGTTAGTCCTCTGACTAGACTTATTGTAATCCGAAATTTGTCTTTTCACCCGTTTATGGCAACGATGAGTATTTCACTATTTAACGGTGGAAGCAGCAAAGACCGTTTTACCAAGGTTTCTGTAACTGATGAGGGGGGGTGAGGAGGAAGGAAAGGAAGAGACTGGGGTTGAGGAGTTTATCCTCGAACAGACTGGACTCCACTTCACTGGGTCTCCGTCGCTTACGATGATGAGGGTTGACACAACAGCCCGCTCATGAAATTAACGAGCAAGTGGTTGAGCACTCTACAGAGACACGTGCCCTTAATGTAGTTCTCAGGGAAATTCAGCATGACACGGAATACGACAAAGCTGAGCTTTTGAATTGCAGGTAAAAACTCATTTTTTCCAGCTGAGTGGACTGGAGCAATGTGAAATAAAGTGTCTTGCTCAAAGACATAACGCGCCGCCGTGAATCGAACAGATGACCTTCCGATCGGCAGCCGAATACCCAAACCATTGAGCCACGTGCTCTCGCGGATTCCTCTGGAGACACCAAGTGACGGGGTTAAACCGCGCGAACAAGTAGAAACAATCAGACACGGTTTCCTTTTATGGAATTCTGTTCGAAAAGGTTTGGTCGATCCGAGGACAAAGAAAGAAATAGTTTCGGAAAGTTCCACGCAGAAAGAATTTACCCAGAA
>NC_042998.1:203757315-203764815 GCF_006345805.1 Octopus sinensis | reverse complement strand
CAAACTGGAAAGCACAAAAAAACACAACAACGCTAGGACGTGGAGCAAATATAGTATTATTGGACGCTCAGGAAAGAAAGAAGAAGGAGGGTTTAACGTTTCGAGCGGAGCTCTTCGTCGGAAACATAGGAGAAGGAAAGATCCAGAAAGGGAAGACAGAGGGAAAAAATCGCCAACGGTACACCCGAGGTCACATTTTGATATATTATATATATATATATATATATTATATATATATATATATATATATTATATATATATATACGTGGGACGTTCAATAAGTAATGCTTCTGACCCACTTGCATTTGTTTGATCTATGTAACATTTTGCATGTGCAATCATTTATATCTCTATAGAGTAAGTGGCAAATTACAGCTCAGAATTAATTGTGGTTTCTGATTTACAGGTGTTTGAACCGAGTCAAGTGTGAAATGGAGCCTGTTGAGTGTCGAGCAGTGATCCGGTTTTTGTATTTGAAAGGACGCAAACCACGGGAGACTTTTGATGAAATGAAAGTAACTTATGGTGATGATGCCCCATCATATGACCTTGTAAAACGCTGGCATCCTGAATTCAAACATGGTCGGAACTCTGTGGAAACAGCTCCCAGATCTGGTCGCCCCCTTCTGCCATTGATGAGGCATCTGTCCGTCAAGTTGAGGCTGCCATTTTGGAAGATCGACGCATAATTATTCGCCAAATAGCCCATGAGGTCAAGATTAGTACCGGGTCTGTGGAAACAATCGTTCATGACCATTTGCATATGCAAAAGGTGTCTGCCAGATGAATTCCCAGGTTGCTCACGCCTTTCCAGAAGCAAGAACGCGTCGAGTGCTCGAGGGTGAATTTAGAGATGTGCCAAGATGAGTCAAAATTTTTCAAAAGACTGATTACACAGGATGAAACCTGGGTCCATCACGATGATCCAGAGACCAAATCCCAGTCAATGCAGTGGAAGCACCGTGACTCACCCCCTCCAAAGAAGGCAAGGGTGCAGCCCTCCGCTGGCAAGGTCATGCTCACAGTCTTCTGGGACCAGGACGGAGTAGTGATGACAGATTTCCTGGCAAAGGGTACCACAATTGCAGGAGCCTATTATGCTTCACTTTTGAGGAAATTAAGAGAAGTTATCAAAATCAAGAGGCGGGGCAAGATCAGCAAAAGCATCCTCCTCCTGCAGGACAACGCTCCAGTCCACAACTCGCTTGTCGCCAGATCAGAAGCACAGGCGTATGGCTATGAACTCCTCCCCATCCCCCCTAATTTCCTAACCTTGCACCCTCTGATTTTCACCTCTTCCCAATCATGAAGTTGTTTTTGAAAGGAAAGCGTTTCCCAGATGATGCAGCCTTGATTTCTGAAGTCACGTTGAATTTGAACGCGATTTCCCAAAATGGCATGATTTTATCGATTTTTTCTGATGGTAAGGTATTGCATGGAAAACTAACGTCAGAATTAACTTTCTTAGGGTAACATTAAGCTTCACCATGAGTTTGGTGAAAATCGATTGCAAGTTGCGAAAACTACAACAGAAAATGTGTTGCATATAAAAAGCTTAGATTCTCGACCCCATGTCGAATTTATCGATTTTTTTCAGAACTGGGGGAACTTTTCAAAATTATGACATTGGGCTATGTGTGTGTCAAGTTTCATCAGAATCGGTTGAAAGCCGTGGTCAGGGTCAGGGTACAACCTGACAGACACACAGACACACAGACAGACAAACTGCCGTTTATATATATATATATATATATATATATATTATATATATATATATATTATATATATAATATATATATATATATATATATATATATATATATATATATATACATATATATATATATCTATATATATATATATATATATATATATTATATATATATATATATATATATATATATACACACATACAACGGGCTTCTTTCACTTTCGATCTCCCAAATCCACTCAAAAGGCTTTGGTTGGCCCAATACTATTGTAGAAGACACTTGCCCAAGGAGTAATGCAGTGGGACTGAACCCGGAACTATATGATTGGGAACCAAGCGTCCTACCGCACAGCCACTCCTGTGCCTATATATATATATATAATTGTTTTGAATGTGTATTTTTTAAAATTTTAATTTGGATGATAAAGTGTTTACCATTTATCCTTTGAAAATTATTTTAAGCAAAGGCGGATCTTTTGATTGCGTTCGATATTTTATGTCTTAGAGAATAAACCGCTGGCGATGTTTTGAGTGTAAGGGCCTCATTACTGAACTTTTAATTTTGAACTTTAGTTTTCATACCTCGACACCCTCCTCAAACACATATACATATATACACACACACATACATACATACATTTGAAACACGCATGGAGTCGAACTAGGGACAGCTGAAGAAGGGGAATTTTCCTTGTGTTGTTTGTCTTGTACTCTGTTTTTTCGTTGTTAAAAAAAAGGTCCGTTTCCATGTTTGTTTTTACGGTTTCGTTTCTCGTTGAGTTCTACGTCTATTTGTGGTGTCCTGTACTCACGTATATATATATTTCTTTACTACCCACAAGGGGCTAAACATAGAGGGGACAAACAAAGGAATTAAGTCGATTACATCGACCCCAGTGCGAAACTGGTTCTTTATTTATCGACCCCGAAAGGATGAAAGGTAAAGTCGACCTCGGCGGAATTTGAACTCAGAACGTAACAACAGACGAAATACCGCTAAGAATTTCGCCCGGCATGCTAACGTTTCTGCCAGCTCGCCGTACTCACGTATATATAGTTATATATGCACGTCTATACACATGTAGATGTAGGTACCTACATACATGTATGTATGCATATATTTTATTTATTACCCTATGTATATACGTACGTATGTATGTATGTATGTATGTATGTATGTATATACGGACGTAGTATGTATGTATGTATGTATATACGTACGTACGTATGTATGTATGTATGTATGTATGTATGTATGTATGTATGTATGTATGCATGTATGTATGTATGCATGTATGTATGTACGCATGTGTGTATGTAGGCAAATATCAATACCAGACCAGAATAACAGGTGTTACGCAATCGCTTTCATTAGTTTACCGTTGTTTCTGCTCTAAAAACATTGGACTGAGAGCTGAGTGCTCGCGTGACGTCTAATAGCTTTAAATGAAGCTATCTAAATAAAGTTTATTACGAAAAGCATTTAAATATACAGGGTTGGGCACATGTGGAACAATACACAGACGCACACACACATTTGGGAGAATATGAGGGCGAAAACCTCATCAAAGTGACGCTGGGGTACAAATATACGAAACCCAACATATCCATTACACGTTTGATAAGGATTCCCCAAGAACATGCATCGCAACCATATGTACTTGACATATGATCCCTTATCAAGATTAACAGTGCATGTGTATGTGTATGTATGTGTGTGGGTGAGTGCGCATTGGTGTGTGTGTGTTTGTGTGTATGTATGTGTGTGGGTGAGTGTGCATTGGTGTGGGTATGTTTGTGTGTGTGTATGTATGTGTGTGGGTGAGTGTGCATTGGTGTGGGTATGTTTGTGTGTGTGTATGTATGTGTGTGGGTGAGTGTGCATTGGTGTGGGTATGTTTGTGTGTGTGTATGTATGTGTGTGGGTGAGTGTGCATTGGTGTGGGTGTGTTTGTGTGTGTGTATGTATGTGTGTGGGTGAGTGTGCATTGGTGTGGGTGTGTTTGTGTGTGTGTATGTGTGTGGGTGAGTGTGCATTGGTGTGTGTGTGTTTGTGTGTGTGTATGTATGTGTGTGGGTGAGTGTGCATTGGTGTGTGTGTGAATGTGTGTGTGTGTACCATCCGCTGTGAATTGTTTAACATTGTAAACACAGTGAAAGCGCGTGGCTTAATGATTCTCTTACTCTCTTACTTGTTTCAGTCATTTGACTGCGGCCATGCTGGAGCACCGCCTTTAGTCGAGCAAATCAACCCCGGGACTTATTCTTTGTAAGCCCAGTACTTATTCTATCGGTCTCTTTTGCCGAACTGCTCAGTAACGGGGACGTAAACACACCAGTATCGGTTGTCAAGCAATGCTAGGGGGACAAACAGACACACAAACACACACACACAAATATATATATACATATATACGACGGGCTTCTTTCAGTTTCCGTCTACCAAATCCACTCACAAGGCTTTGGTCGGCCCGGGGCTCTAGCAGAAGACACTTGCCCAAGATGCCACGCAGTGGGACTGAACCCGGAGCCATGTGGTTGGTTAGCAAGCTACTTACCACACAGCCACTCCTGCACCTTAAGGTATTTTGTTCACTTCGTAAGGTTGTGAGTTCGATTCCTGGTGTCGCATTGCGTTCTTTCGCGATGTTCCAGTCCACTCAGCTGGTCAAAATGGGTTGTACCTATAAGACTCAAAGGGACAGACGTGATTGCTGATTCCTCTCCCAGACCCATCGATTCTGGCTTAAGGTACTACCAACTCTTCTTTTCGTACATTAGAGTAAACCTTCCCGTTGATTCTAACTCCAACAGAATCCCAAGCTGATGACAACACATCGCCCTCATTCCTAACACATGCTACCTTTAAGTATAACACACATATACACACAAACACACACACACACACACACACACGTTGATACAAGCACAAACACACAGATACAAGCACACACACACACACGTACACACTGATACAAGCACACACACATATACTAATACAAGCACAAACACACTGATACATGCACATACACACACACACACACACTGATCCAAGCACACACACAGACACACACTGATACATGCACAAACACTGATATAAGTACACACGCACTGATATAAGTATACACACACTGATACAAACACACACTCACTAATACATGCTCACATACACACACTGATACGAGCACACACACACACACTGGCTAAGAAGGAATATATTCACAGACATGACAGAGTTGGAACCTACATACACTGGAAGCTATGCCAACATTATGGAATAACTACAGAAAAAAGATGGTATAGGCACACACCAGAAAAGGTCACAAAACGAGAAAGCAACCATACTCTGGGATATTCCAATACACACTGATAGAGAAATTAAGGCCAACAGACCAGATATAGTTGTCAGAGATCATGAAGAAAAAAAATGCTTTCTAATTGATGTATCAATACCAGCAGATGACAACGTGTCTCTAAAAGAAATGGAGAAACTCTCAAAATACAATGACCTGGAAATAGAGGTAACCAGAATGTGGAATCTAAAAACAGAAACAATTCCTATCATAGTAGGTGCATTAGGCATGATAAAAAAATTTTCAGACAAATACATAACAAAAACACCAGGACTTACAAACACATATAACATACAGAAAATTGCACTACTAGGCACTGCACACATCCTACGCAGAACACTTTCAATACAGTAACCATCAGAGCATCACAACAAATCACAGCACATACCCAAGGCACACAGAGCTGCGCTCGGTAGTGAAGTGAAAGCACGCTATAAAAATAAAACTACTGAATAACAACAACAGCAACAATAACAACAACAACAATAACAATAACAATAATAATAATGATAATGATGATGAAGATGATGATGACGATGATGATGATGATGATGAAGATGATGATTTTATTTATTTATTTTATTTATTTTATTTCATTTATTTATTTTATTTATTTTATTTCATTTATTTATTTTATTTATTTTATTTCATTTATTTATTTTATTTATTTATTTTATTTATTTATTTTATTTATTTTATTTCATTTATTTATTTTATTTATTTTACTTATTTATTTTATTTATTTTATTTCATTTATTTATTTTATTTTATTTATATATTTTATTTATTTTATTTAATTTATTTATTTTATTTATTTTATTTTATTTATTTTATTTATTTTATTTTTTATTTTATTTATTTCTTTTATTATTTATTTTATTTATTTTATTTATTTTATTTTTTTCTTATTTATTTATTTTATTTATTTCTTTTATTTTATTATTTTATTATTTATTGTTTTATTTTTTTATTTATTTTATTTTTTATTTATTTTTTATTATTTATTTTATTTAATTATTTCTTTTATTTATTTAATTTATTTTATTTATTTTATTTCATTTATTTTATTTATTTTATTTTATTTCATTTATTATTATTTATTTTCTTATTTATTTATTTTATTATTTATTTATTTATTTATTTTATTTATTTTATTTATTTTATTTTATTTATTTCTTTTTATTTCATTTATTTTATTTATTTATTTTATTTCATTTTTATTTTTTTATTTTATTTTATTTATTTATTTTATTTATTTTATTTATTTTATTTCATTTATTTATTTTATTTATTTTATTTCATTATTTATTTTATTTATTTAATTTTTTTTATTTATTTTATTTATTTTATTTATTTTATTTCATTTATTTATTTTATTTATTTTATTTTATTTATATTTATTTATTTTATTTATTTTATTTATTTCTTTTATTTATTTATTTTATTTATTTTATTTATTTATTTTATTTATTTATTTTATTTATTTATTTTATTTATTTATTTCTTTTATTTATTTAATTTATTTATTTATTTTATTTCATTTATTTATTTTATTTATTTTATTTCATTTATTTATTTTATTTATTTTATTTTATTTATTTATTTTATTTATTTTATTTTATTTATTTATTTTATTTATTTTATTTATTTTATTTATTTTATTTCATTTATATATTTTATTTATTTTATTTCATTATTTATTTTATTTATTTAATTTTTTTTATTTATTTTATTTATTTTATTTATTTTATTTCATTTATTTATTTTATGTATTTTATTTCATTTATTTATTTTATTTATTTTATTTCATTTATTTATTTTATTTATTTTATTTTATTTATTTATTTTATTTATTTTATTTCATTTATTTCTTTTATTATTTATTTCTTTTATTTATTTATTTTATTTATTTATTTTATTTATTTTATTTATTTTATTTAAATAAATGAAATAAAATAAATAAATAAAATAAAATAAATAAAATATATAAACTAAATAAATAAAATAAATATATGCAATAAAATAAATAAATAAAATAAAATAAATAAAATAAATAAATAAATAAAATAAATAAATAAAAGAAATAAATAATAAAAGAAATAAATAAAATAAAATAAATAAAATAAGTAAATAAAATAAAATAAATAAAATAAATAAATGAAATAAAATAAATAAATGAAATAAATAAATAAATGAAATAAATAAATAAAATAAATAAATAAAATAAATAAATAAAATAAAATAAATAAATAAATAAAATAAATCAATAAAATAAATAAATAAAATAAATACATAAAATAAATAAATAAAATAAAATAAATAAATAAAATAAATAGAATAAATAAATAAAATAAATAAATAAAATAAATAAAATAAATAAAATAAATAAATAAAATAAATAAATAAAATAAATAAATGAAATAAAATAAATAAAAT
>NC_042998.1:203739815-203752315 GCF_006345805.1 Octopus sinensis | reverse complement strand
CACAATTTCTATGACACTCCTATACAGATTGACGGGGAAAACCTGAAGTATGTGAAATCATTTACATAGTTGAGCGCTAGCTTTGATGATGAAATCGTCAACGGTCTTGTGAAAGCAAACGACGCTCTTGGCCTACCTTATCATCGCCAATGGAATGAAAGGGACATTAAGCTTGGCACCAAACTACAGGTCTATAAAGCTGTCATTTTTACTATTATCTTGTATGGTTCGAAACCGTGGGTACCCCATAGGTGTTACATCAATCAACTACACGTCTTCCACAAAGGCTATCTCGGGACGATCTGCGGTTATTCACTGAAAAACAGAATCTAATGCCGACCTGCTTAGCAAGTGCAAGATTGGTGGAATCGAGAGCTCCGTAATGCAGTCGCAATTGCGCTGAGCTGGCCATGTCATCCGAATGAATGACGAAAGAATAACTCAAAGTCCACATGTACGGCCAGCTTGAGGGTGGACACGGGAATGTTGGTCGACCATGGCTCAGATATAGGAAAAGCTGAAGAATAACCTCTTAACAGTCAATATAGCTCACGACAGTCTTGGAGCGAACAAAATGGAGACCGCCGTGTCAAAGTAAGGGACTTAGTTTTAACCAGTATTAACAGGTTTAGGGGTGCAAGGCAAAGGAGAAAAGCGGCTGCAAATATACGGCCTGCACTTCATACTTGCAACATGTCCAGGACTCTTTGCAAACCGTAGGCGGGACTCAAATGACGCATTCGACATAAGCATTATTACTGGCAAAGAAAGAGTAGGTTGTCGGATCCTCATATGCCGGATCAAACGGGAGAATCCATCATATAACATATGTACGTACATACATACATGTGACCGCGTGTGTATCGTTGGTGATTTTTTTCCTCCGTCTTCCCTTCCTTGGATCTTTCCTTTTCCTATGTTTCTGACGAAGAGCTCCGCGGATCTCATTATACAGTGTCCTAGCTACATCATGTCTCATCGGTAGATTATACCGTGATGACATTTTCGGACAACTGCTTATGATGTGGCTGTCACATTGGTTGTCACATTTTACTGCTTTTCCTGCATCTCTATCCCTTTTGTGCCTCAGGTGTCTGGTTGATATTTTCTGTTCCTGGATTGCAAACGCATACCCTTCAAAGTGGGAGATAGTAATCCGGTTGTTGGTCCATGCTAGACAGCTTTGGTCATCAATGTTACTATCGTCTCTGAGATTTCTATTGACGTATCCATCCATGCATAGTCTTAAGCTCACCCTTTCATCTGATGATACGTTGCAGTAAGAGTCGTGCAACTTTTGCGACTTAAAGTTATCAGACAAGAAAGGCTGCTGAAAGGTCTGCTTTCCGTGTCTTATGATGCTATCAGCCTCATGTATGCGAACGTGGCCAAAGGATACACTTCGACACCTGGTGGTGAAAAGGTGTAGCTTAAGGGATGTGACACGACATTCAAAGACATCTTGGATCAATGTTAAACCTCTGTCACCTTGTTTTCGTTTTAAGTCGATGCAATCTACGTCACTGTTTATGTGGACATTATATGCTTTTCACATCAATGGCTCGGATCTCATCAAGCGTCCAATAAAGCAACCCAAATGTTGGTATGAGTACTGGCACTGCAAACGCATTGTGGGCCACTGTTTTATTGAATGCAGAATTCTGAGGTCCAAATTTTCTTTTCCTTTAGAGACACGTGTTTTGTTACGGGAGCCATTGTAAGCTATTTTCATTCACCCCTAGATACCTGCAACTTTCCTCATCAGATATAGTAAAAAGTCAAGTTATTGCTGGATATATCGCTAGTCTGGTTTGCTGTTTTCACCCTTTTCACAACCATATAACAACATTTATCCTGATCAAACTCCAACCCTACATCCTTTGTGAATGTTGTAACCAGGTCGAAGATCTCGTTTCAAGTCATCCACAAAGAAACAGTGTGTAATTTAGGTATTTCTATTCGCTTGTGAACCAGTGAGATATCCTTTAAATTTCCTTAACATGAATGACAAGGGGTTTACAGAAAGTATAAACATCACAGAGAGGCTGTCCCCTTGAAATATGCCTCTGCGATACTGTATTCTTTTTGTAATAATACAGTCACCCTTCAGGTTTAATTTCAAGATGGTGGCCCACGATTAAGTTAGGTCAGCTATGGAACTTTAGCAAGTTGAAGGGCTTCTAGCATCCATGAGTGGGGAACATAGTCAAAGGCTTTCTTACCGTCTAGCCCTATTGAAACTAGGTTCCTCCTATGCTCTCGCACCTCTGACATCAGAGTTTTGTTGATTAACAATTTCTTGGCACATCCCCAGACTTCCTTCTTCCCAGCTTCTTGTTCTGCTTGGATAATGTTATTGGTTTCACAATGGTCCTGGAGGAAGAGGTTTAAACATGCTGTATATATCTTATACATTAAGTTCTGGCATGCAATTGACCGATAGTTTTTGTCATGTGGGTGGTTCTGCATTTGGGGATCAATTTTGTCTCTGTATGTATGTATGTATGTATGTATGTATGTATGTATGTATGTATGTATGTATGTATGTATGGCAGATACATTTTGTTGTCGCATTAACTTCTCTGAATCCTGGGGCGAAATGAAAGCTTAATTTTTTCAAGCCGATTAATTTTTAGTATGAGTGGTTTGAAGAAAGAATTTTTTTGCCAAGAGCTTAAAAGATTTTGAAAATACAATAAAAAGAAGAAAACAGTTCAATGGCCGACTGAAAGGAAAAGAAAAATGAGTTCCAAGATGAAGCGGAAAAAGAAGATTTCTAAAATCAAAACGCGATGTTGATACTAAAGACTTCTTACTGGAGAAAAGTCATGAATACTTAATATCATTTGAATAAAAATTCTGTGTAACAAACGGGAGAAAATATCAATGCAGGAAATAAATCGATAAAGGACAGCCCTGGCAAATTAGGCTATCCATACATATCCAAATGAAAAACCAGGAATAAAACAAGTTTAATGTATTAGTCGTTGTAATTAATTATAGCCTTAATGATAATAAATTGGAAATTTAGTGAACCTGAAAGTATTGAAATGAAGACAAACGGTTTTAGCGAAAAAATTCAATATGGAAGACATCGTCCATTATGGCAAGATAAACTGTGTAGCACTGAAGATTAAAGAAAACTTGTGTCTGGAGAGAATGGTAAAACATTACTCCAGAGAATAAGGATTAATATGTTATTCAGAGAACTCTAGAAAGGTAAAATTTTATTGTCCTAAGATAAAAAGAATAATAATTTGTAAATACAGAATCAGGAAATATAGAGAGTGAGATGTCTTCGAGAAAGTTCAAACAGAATAATCGAAATCATGAAGAATTGACTTCATGATAAATCTTTTATTAAAGAAATTCTCTGGAGACTAACGTTTATCAATTCTTATTTGAAAAGGATAATGTGTTCAAGGAAACAAAATAAGGATTAAATGGAAAGATTTAGAATTCTGATGTAAAATTTACCAAAACAGAACAAAGCAGAAAGCTATTAAAATATCACAGACAACGTAGAATCGTAGCCGTTTCTATTTGACAAATTGTAACTTATTTGGGAAGGGCAATAAATTATTATCCACTTCCAATGTTATGTTACCGAAAACTAGGTGTTTGGATTCGAACATTTCAATTTCTATTCGTTAGATGATATCTGATATTTAATACCTGTTTATTCCATTCCAGATATTTGCTAAAATGTAGTTAAAATTCGTAGACTTAATAAAACAGCATCGACCTGTTCTGCTGAAATTTGAGGAATATATTACAAGTGAGATGGGTCAACCGAAAAGATAAACATAGAGGGAACAAACAAGGACAGACAAAGAGATTAAGTCGATTACATCGACCCCAGTGCATAACTGGTACTTAATTTATCGATCTCGAAAGGATGAAAGGCAAAGTCGACCTCGGCGGAATTTGAACTCAGGACGTAGCAGCAGACGAAATACCTATTTCTTTACTACCCACAAGGGGCTAAACACAGAGGAGACAAACAAAGACAGACAAACGGATTAAGTCGATTACATCGACCCCAGTGCGTAACTGGTACTTATTTAATCGACCCCGAAAGAATGAAAGGCAAAGTCGACCTCGGCGGAATTTGAACTCAGAACGTAGCGGTAGACGAAATAAGGCTAATCATTTCGCCCGGCGTGCTAACGATTCTGCCAGCTCGCCGGTTCGATATTAAGCTAACACAGTAATCCAACACGAACGATCAATGCTATCAACTGTACCGCTGTCAACTCTTTTCTTTATTTGAGCTCACAGGCTCATACACAGAAGGGGACAGCACAAGGACAGACAGAACACTAGAGTGAGGACAAAAAACACAGAACGAACAAATGAAGGATGAATTATAATAATGGAGGGGAAATGGCTGCATGCTCCCCACTCGCAAGCAGAATCTTTTTAAGTGTTTTAATCAAACTTTTTATATCATTTTTCTTTTTTCTCTTATTTTCCCCCTTTTGCATTAGTTTTACAGTCATTAAAATTCCAAACATTTACTTACTTTTTTTTCACCATTTTATGTAGGGTTTTAGGTCCTCATAATCCGTCACTGGCAGCAAGTCATCGAACTCCACGCGTACTCCAGCTGGGTCCATCTCATCTCCAAACTATTCTCTCGGTCTTGCACATCTCTGTCTATTACAATTGCCTTGCTAATCTCTGGATAATATTCCGTTATAAGCTTCACTCTTATTTCCGACTTCATTTTCGTTATTCTCTTTTCAATTTCCGTGTTTTCCGAATATGTCTCCATATGCCATTTCGTTTTTGGTTCTTTGTTTTTGTTACTTGTTCTTGTATTTCCACTTGATTTTCCACGTTGGCTTCCCTTGTTGATGTTTTTGAAATCTCTTGCTGTGTCTCTTCCTCTTTATTTTCCTTCCTTTTCTTTAGTGGACTCTTTGGCGGTGAGTCCACGCCTTCCTTCCTTTTTTCTCCAATTTTCACCGTATATTCCTCCTCCACCTTCTCCGAACACTTCTCACTTACTGGGTCCGTCATCTCGGCACTCCGCTCCCGCTCGATACCCTGCTGCTACTGTTCCTTTTCACCTTTATCGCCTTTCTGGGGACACCTTACTCTCATGTGTCCCCTCTCTCCCCATTGGTAACAAGTTGGTGATCTTCCCGCCACAACTACTCTCAATCTCACGTCCTCCAGCACTATAACCTCCTACGCTATCTTGTGCAAGTCCTTTAAACTAACTTGGATGGCAATTTCAATGCTGTATCCCCATCAATTTATCTCTTTCATCCTCGATACTTTTAAAACTTTCGCGTCCTCCTCCATATTATACATAATGGCTGCCACCAGCCACGCCTCCTCAATCTCCGGGGGTAGTCTGCCTATCCTTACTCCGGCCACTCTTTTGCCACTGTAAGTTGGCAGAAGTACCCACTCTTGCGTCCTTAACGCCACAGTGGATTGATTTATCGCTTCTTGTTCGCTAGCGCACCTCAGCTCCACTGTGCCGTATTTTCTCCCTCTCGTGTAGAATGTCTTGAGGTTTTTTTACCTCCTTCAAACACTCTTCTATGGCGTCCACTGTGGCTATTTCTATTTTTTTTCGTTGACGTGAACGGCGTTCTATAGACCACCGTTCGCTTCGTTACACTAGCTGTTAAATCCTTCGCCGGGGTCAACCTCAAACTGGCTCCTTCCTTCTCGATTAGTCTGTTGTATTCCTTTAGCTTCTTTGGCTCAATTTTAACTTCTCGAACTTCTATAGCGTCAGCAGCTAAATCTCTTCCAGTGACTAAAGCATAACCGCCGGCTGGAACTGGTTCGCACTCCGTTCTTCCATTTTTCCACTTCACCCATAAATGGGGAAGAAAACAAATATAAAATCACAGGCAAAAAACAGAAACAACAATTCAACAATTCAATAATGAGGTTCACCCTTACGGGAGACCTTCAATATACAGTCAACAATGCGACTCACGTCCAATACGGATCAAAAAGGATTAAATCGAACAGGAAAATGGCCGCTGTCAACCGCTGACAGTTTACAGTTTCTTTATTTTATTGAAATGCGTCGGTCCACTTTTAGTTACGTGGGGGTGGTCAGCTTCCTTTCACAAGATCAACTTTACCTGTCATCTCCAGGGATATGTAGGAGGGGTGGAAGGTTGGGATAAAATAAGTACCACTCAAATATATAGTTGGGTGACATCATATAAGGGAAATGTGGAGAATGTGGCAGAAGGGGTTAGGGTTGACAGTTCCCTGAGAAGCGGACATCGAAGATGATTTCCTCGGGAAAGATAGAAAATACAGAGAGTTGGTTAAACTCTGATGAAAACAACAGATGGAAGGCAACGTGTCTTCCTGTAGAGATAACGTTGGGGGATCTTTTGGAAACAGGAGTCATTCGATGAGCGAAAGAAAGAAATGATGTCACCAGAAGCCGTTAAAAAAAGTTAGCCATTACATCTTGCTCAAGAGTTTGGGGTAATGCAGCAAGGACAAGCATTGAGGATAATAGAAACCTTTAGTCTAGATTTGCAACATCTGACTCAACAAAGATGGTGGTGTTGTGCAGGGGTTTTTGTCGCCAATGTCAGTGGGTGACCCCAGACAGCTCTGATGTTGCTGTGGGGAGGGGTTGCTGAAACACCTCCAAAGCTGCTTTACCACCTGATGAAAGAAAGATCTTTCATATTTTCATTTCGTAAACCTTGAAATTAAATCGACAATATTAACCAACATGGTTGGCACTGTGCCAGACCATCGATTTATGTTGGTTTCTCCTTCTTCAAGCTGTCACCTCATATTTTATGTCGACTAATCTAAATTAATACAAATGTCACCAAAGTTGGATTTTGACTCACACATCTCCATAGGGTAGCACAGGAACTGAACGTTACCACCGTAGATAGATCTTTCTAGAATCGCACAAGAAATGCTCTCAACCTGTTCTTAGTTATGGTACTCGTTGGCCACAACATGAGACAAGCCATCCATATTCTTATAATGTTCCACCAAGTACAATACCTAGTTCCACCTCTCTTCCAATATCTCTCTTTCGTCTTAGACATCACTTGCACCATTATTTCTCCACTGTTGAGTGAGTGCGTATCCGCTGTTGTCAGTAAAATACCGTATCCTGCTTTTGTTATAAATTCTTGCCTACATCACTCTGACCCATCGAAAAGCCTTTCTATTCCTGAGTCTCAGACTAGACGTTTCAGCATAAATATACGATGTGCTTCCTTATAATTTCTGTCTATCAAAGTTCATTCACCTGGCATTGGTTTGGCCAGAGTGGTGATAGGTAGAATTTGCTCAGTGAGATTATCTGTTCTTCGAAATAGCATTACCGCGACACCCGATGGCGGTGACACGAAGCTCTGCAGAAGGGTCTGCAGCAATTCAACAGATTCAAGACCATGTATATCATGTTTTCTAGTACGAGGGGGAGTCAAAAAGTAATGCCATTTTGTTTAGGACAGGTATAATTACCAGCACAGGAACATGTATCATACATCAAAACGAAGCTGGTCCTCTGTGGATCACATCCCTACTTCTCAACATAGTCACCGTTTCTCTCAATAGCAATGTTCCACCTTTGAATGAGAGCATGTATCCCAGTCCCGTAAAATTCTGTTGACTGTTCTTTCAGCCACTTCATTACAAAGTCAAAGAGACACCTTCGTTCGAAGGCTCGTAACAGGTGATGGAACATGGGTTGATCATTATGAACCGGAATCAAAGAGGCAGTCAATAGAATGGCGCCACTCTACGTCACCACCACCGAAAAAGTTCAAGACGCAAACGTCAGCCGGAAAAATCTTTTGGGACGCTCAAGGTGTCATTCTGGTCGATTTCTTGCCAAAAGATAAAGCAATAAACTCATAATAAGCTCCATTTTGATGTATGATACATGTTCTTGTATTGGTTTTTATACCCGTCCTAAACAAAATGGCGTTACTTTTTGACTCAGCCTCGTAACAAGCTTCAGTTGTATACTATTAAAGTTGAAAGAAATGAGTTAAGCTTGTGGGAAAAATACATTAACGACAGGCTTTAAAGTAGACCACCCAACGTTTGGTGTTGGGTAAATATACTTAATTGTAACTTTACCACTAATTGCAGTTATGCAATTAGAAAATATAAAATTACTCGAAGATTATAAAAAACCATTCAATAAAAATAACAAAAAACTAATTAGGAAACACGAAAGAAATTTAATTCTTTCTTTATTTTTTTTTCCCCTTGAGTCTGTGTTTCGAGGAGTTTTCAAAATTTCTTATCGATTTAAACAAACATTAGATCCAAGCCTAAAATGCTGTGAAAGCTTTGTCTTAATATTTGGTAAGAGACGTGAAGGCGTGCGTCTTCCTGGTTAGGGTATTCGACTCACGATCGTAAGGTGGAGAGTTCGATTCCTAGCAGCGCGTTATGTCCTTGAGCAAGAGATGTCTATTTCCCTTTGCTACAGTCCACTCAGCTGGCAAAACATGAGTTGTACCAGTAATTCAATGGGGACCTGCCTTGTCCCACTGAATCCCACACACACACACATATATATACGACGGGCTTCTTTCAGTTTCTGTCTACCAGATCTACTCACAGGGCTTTGGTCGGCCCGAGGCTATAGTAGAAGACATTTCTCCAGGGTGACACGCACTGGGACTGAACCCGGAACCATGTGGTTGGGAAGCAAGCTTTTTACCATTCGGCCACGCCTGCGCATATATATATATATGATGAGCTTCTTTCAGTTTTCGTCTACCAAATATTCTCAGTGGGCTTTGGTTGGCCCGAGGCTATAGTAGAAGACATTTGTCCAGGGTGACACGCATTGGAACCGAACCCGGAACCATGCGGTTAGGAAGCAAGATTCTTCCCAGAAGCCCACACCTGCGCTTATGATTTAAAAAATTATGATGGTGATGATGATGATCATGATCATGATAATGATGATGATGGCGACGAATGATGACGACAACGATGACGACAACGACCATGATGATAATGAAAACGCAGAAGATGCTGATGCAGCTATTTTTCTAGAATCCTTGTGTTTTTTTTTGTTTTTTTTTCGTTTTTGTTCGTAAAGTTCCGAAGCTGAGGAAATTCGATAAACAAAGCATTATATCAGAGGCAAGGCACCAGCATCACAGAAGAGATAGAGAATGGAGATAGAGAACGGAGCAGCCAGCCGACGACACCTGACGAGGCAACAAGCGAGATAAGGCAACTGATTATTGCTTTCTTGTAAAATTAACACATTTCCATATGATTAAGGAAACGCTATAAAACAGACGAAGCAGGAGACGAGAGTATTTTTCTTGGAATGAAGCGAGTGAAGAAGCGAGAAAGAAAGTAATCGATTGAAGTGACTCCATTACTTGTCTGATAGTGTTTAATCGATCCCCCGGGGATAAACTGCAAAGTCGACATCAAGTCACGAATGGAATGGCACGAAACTACAGACTGGAAATAATTTACTAAGACGGTCGACCATTTTTTGCGTCATTCTGTTGCGTAGGCAACGGGGAAATAATTCTTTTATGTTCTGTCTTTTATTTGTTTCAGTCATTAGAGTGCGGCCATGCTGGGGCACCACCCTGGAGAGTTTTTTTTTAGACGAATGAATCGATCCCTGTACTAAATTTTTTAAGCCTGGTACACGGTAGTGCACACACACACACACACACACACACACATATAAGGCACTGGTGTGGCTGTGTGGTAAGAAGCTTGCTTCCCAACAACAAGACTTCAGGTTCAGTACCACTACGTGGCACTATATATATATATATATATAATATATATATATATATATATACTAGCAGTATTGCCCGGCTCAACGGGGATTTCAGGGGAGAGTGTCAGGGAGTCGCTGGCGATGTATCGTGATGATCAAAAATCTGGCCTGCTAAAATTTGGTTAAAGTGATTCAAACTGCAGACTCAACGCAAAATTGTCACATTTAATTCATAGCGTTAAAAATGTTATGAAAACAATTGGTATGTGTTCACAAAGTCCAAACGATTAATACGAAAAAACCCTTCAGGCTACATCCCGGAAATTCATTTCTTTGCTGAATTTCTAAAATGTTTACGGCGATTCGTTTTCATATCTTGATTTTTTATTTTTCATGCAATTTACGCATGCTTGCACGCGTGGTGAACACAGTTCATGTCAAACAGCTGACTGAGTAAAGTTCACTATTCAATGCATGGGATAAGGCCTAAGCAAACACATCGATTTTTGCACTTGCGAGATGAATTTCGGAACAGAAATAGCGCAGTTCAATTTTCATTCGCCTAAACTTTAAGTGACCCAGTTTTGGCGGTTCTACGATTTGTTGGCTAGGAGGAGATGTGCCGGGAAGTTAAACACACAAACATACACACAGATACACACACAAACACACACACAGATACACACACAGACACACAAGTTGAGTTTTATATATACAGATATATATGTTCAGCAAAATTTAGATTCAGATGAATATGGTACTTAAGTTAAAGGCACCAGAATTTGGTATGGTATTATCAATATAAATCAAATGGGGTGATTATAATCAAAATAGGCAACAAGGATATCCAAGGTAGTGTAGTACAATCGTTTCATGCTACTGAAATGAAGAAGCATGAAACAATTGTACTACACTACCTTGCATATCCTTGTTGCTTATTTTGATTATATATATATATATATATATATATATATATATATATACCGGAGTAAACACATAAATGTGAAACAAGGTGGAGAAAAGAGTACTCAAATACCAATGGTAGAGTAATATGCTTTATTTAAAGCAGCAGAAAATTCAACAAAACCTGTTACTCTGAGTTTCCCGTTGCCGTTCATCTGCATTTGTGTCCTGACAATCGGTGTCGGTGTGTTTACGTCCACATTGGGAAGCGGTTCGGCGGAAGAGATTGCTAGAATAGTTACCCGGTTTAAAAAAAAAAGTACTTGGTTTGATAAATTCGATTGGAATTGTTTGGCTAGGGTCTGATGAGTGAAAGATGCGGACCGGAGCAACATGAAACGACCGCCCGGGCAGGGAGCCGAAACCACGATCGTTCCTATTGTGACTGCTACACCTTAACCGCTCAGCCAAGCACCTTCCCAGGTAAAGAATCTGAAGCATGAAACATTTGATGTTGAAGTTGGACTGAATCAGGGTCGTGTTTAGCGCGTTCGTCGAAACCATCACCCTCCTAACGAAGAAAGATAAAACTGGAATTCCGATTAATGGAAGAGCCTGCTCGTGGAATTAACGTGCAAGTGGCCGAGTACCCCACTGACAAGCTTACCTTTTAACATAGCTCTCAGGGAGATTCAGCGTGACACAGAATATGATAAAGCTGGCCGTTAGAATTACATGTACAACTCAGTTTTACTATCTGAGTGCCTCGCTCAAGGACACAATGCGACACAAGGAATCAAACTCACAACCTTGCCACGTGAGCAAAATACCCTAACCATTAAGCCACGCACCTTCACAATGTTTACAACATTAAACAATATAGCCACCATAACTGAAGCAACGTGAAGTAAAGTGCGCCGCCAGAAATCGAACTCGGCATCTTACAATCGTGAGCTGAATACCCTAACCACAAGACCACAAGTCTTTACAGTTTCAAGTTTATCCATTTTTAATAAGCCCCACGTGTATACAGTGCTCCTTCGCCATATCGCGGTTCACCTGTCTCGGACTCAGTACATCGCGGATTTCTCTGGCTAATATATGTAACTTTATATCGCGGACTCCTCAGTATATCCGGGTTTCTGCGACCGACAGGTATTTATATTTTTTTAGATTTCAATTATTTCTGTGGGAGGTTTTGGAATGTAACGCCCGCAATAGTCGAAGGATTATTGTATGTATACGATGGGAAGTCAAAAATTATCCGCACTTTCACCATAATATATCTTTATTATTGTCACACTGCCTTCTGCGCATGCCTGCTTATAGCTGGTGCTATTGTGGTCAGGTGATCGAAACATGAGCCTGATCGCGCCGTTCTTCTTTCTGGCTTCACAGTGTAAGTATGGCCTCTCCACTAGCAACGTGCACCAGAGAAGAACACAGAGCAGTGATCCGCTTTCTCTGGTCGGAAGGTGTCTCAGGTGCGGAAATTCATCGGAGTCTTTTAGCCCGATGGGGGAACAGTGTACAACTGCGTAGAAGTGTGTATGAGTGGATTGAATAGTTTAAAAGTGGCAGGACAAGTGCGACACATCAAGAGGGACCAGGACGGTCCACTACTGACGAGAAGATTCAGCAAGTTCGAGAGAGGGCAATGGTGAACCGGTTCACCATTACCAATCTCTCGGATCACTGCTCTTTGTTCTTCTTTCGTGCACATTGGTGCCAATGGAGAGGCCAGGCTTACACTGTAAAGCCAGAAAGAAAAATGGTGTGATCAGGCTCAAACTCCGATCACGTGACCACATTAGTACCAACTATAAGCATGCGTGCGCAGAAGGCAGTGTGACAATAAGAA
>NC_042998.1:203727315-203734815 GCF_006345805.1 Octopus sinensis | reverse complement strand
GATAATTCGGTATTATATTAATTGATATTTAGTCAACTACATTATAGATTGATATATTAAATCTATAGATACTACACATGCATATTACTTGTATAGTTAGCTTATTTAATGAGTTTGTCTATATTTAAACCATTTCTTATTTTGATTACAATTTAATAACTTGTACTAGCGTTGTGTATATTAATTAATTTTAAAGTGTTTAATAATTTAAGTATTGTTTTAGTTTTCATTTAATGTTTATTTAGTATTTTATATATATATATTAAAGTATATTTAATTATTTTATTATTCTAGTTTATTTTTAACCTGATGAGTGACTATATTTATATCGAAGTGACTTTACTACTACTATTAATTTTTTTTACAATAATCATTTCTTAAATATAGCCACGAAACACGTTCGTTATTCTACCAATTATATACGTTTTTATTATTTTTTGCAATTTACTTAATCATTGGTATTTTATTGTTATTTTAATTTTAATATTTCTATTATATGTTATTTTCTAGATGGTGTAATTTAATTGTTCATTTTGAATTGATAAAATGTGAGTTTTTTTTCTAATTTTATATATATTATATATATATATATATATATATATAATATATATATATATATATATATATATATATTATATTGTGTGAAATTTGATTTAGTATTTCTAAATTGAATTTTTTTCCCCTGTAAGTTAGGATTAATTTTCCCTCAAATAAATATTATATATATATATAATATATATATATATATATATATATATATATATATATACAGGTACAATTCGCAAAAAAAAAACGAAGACGAAGATAGGTGGTGTAGACACAAACAGATGTATTAGTTTAACGATCGGGAAGTGAAAAAGTCTTTAACATTTCGAGCCTACGCTCTTTCACAGAAAGGAGCACAGAAAGAACCAGGGAGAGAAAATAAAGAATATGTAGTGGCTAGCGATCTATCATACATATATATACTGATATATATTTCTTTATTGCCCACAGGGGGCTAAACACAGAGGGGGAAAACAAGGACAGACAAAGAGATAAAATCGATTACATCGACCCCAATGCGTAACAGGTACTTATTTAATCGATCCCGAAAAGATGAAAGGCAAAATCGACCTCGGCGGAATGTGAACTCAGAACGTAACGGCAGATAAAATGCTACTAAACATTTCGTCCGGCGTGCTAACGATTCTGACAGCTCGCCGCCATAAATATATATACTTATATACGTGTATATATATATACATACATTCATATTTTTATTTGTTTTCCCTGTCATTTAATGCATCACAACTTGTAGGGAAAATACTTCTAAAATGTTTTCTACTTGAACTAACGCTGATTGAATACTTCAGGGGTTTTTTTTAAATATTTTTTTTATATATTTAGTTTGTAAGGAAAGCGATTGACTGATCGATAGCATAAAATTATTAAACCAATAGAAACGGTTTATCGGCAATTGTAGCTATTGATTCTTAAACTGATTTGAGATTTAGAACGCTCATCAGGTTATAGGAAATTTTGCAGTAAACATTTTTTCCGAAGAAAAATTTACCGTAAGAAATTTCGTTTTAAGTGACCTCATCAAGTTTTTTTTCTATGTTTGGGTTTTGAATAAAATCTTGTCTATTTAGTGCTTTTATAAAACCTTTTATCATTCTTTTTTTCTTATTTAAAAAAATTCTGATATAATACGCCTTATCATTGTCCATTCGGTGGATTTGTCTTATGGCGAATTTTCCTGTATGGCGAGATTTCTTGCGGAGAATTTTCTGGACAAGCATTGAACATGCGGCTTATAATAATTGAAATTGCGTAACTTATTGAGGAAGATTTATCTGCTAACGTCGTCAATTTATTGGTGATTTTTCATTATTTTATGCACAACAAAATTGTGAAATAAGCTGAACCTAGAATATAGTATTATTAGCAAGAATCTTGCTATTTAAAATTTGGTCGTTGATTTTAGTTTTTCTTCTGCAGTGAAACGATGAAGATTTCGTCTGTTCCAATATTCTAACGAGATCACAATAACAGAATTCATTGCTAACTATAAAGACGAAGGGTTTCTTTGATATGTCACGAGGAAATGATGTTTTATTTCCGCTCTTTTGTTTGGGTCAGATATTTTACGAGCTTCCGACCATAACAATGACTGGTCTTCCTTATTTTACAGACAAAAGTTATTGAAAAGAAAAAAGCAAGTAAAAACCATATGATTCCGAGTTCAGTCCCACTACGAGGCACATTGGGCAAATGTCTTCTGCTGTATTTTCGGGTCGACCAAAGCCTTGTGAGTGGATATGGGAGGCGGAAACTGAAAGAAGCATGTTGTATGTGTGTGTGTATGTGTTTGTCCTCCACCACCGCTTGGCAACAGGTGTTGGTCTATTTACGTCCCACAACTTGGCGGTTCAACAAAACTGTCCGATAGAATAAGTACCAAGCTTTTAAAAAAATAGGTACTGGGGTCAATTTGTTCGACTAAAAATTTCTCAAGGTAGTGCCCCAGCATGGCCTCAGCCTAGTGCCTGAAACAAATAATAGATAAAATGAAAGTGAATTCCAAAACAATCACCGCCCTGAACTCGACAATGTATCTCCAACGCCGAAGTCTTAATCTTTCGCAACCAACCAAAGAAATGTTATCAGAGAAAATGATTTTCTTCCGGTGTTTCACAAAATATTACGCGTTTCTTTTTACAAAAATATACATTTTTATCGCCGAAATGTGATGAGAAAGATATTTGTTTGGTTTGTCTACAGTTAGAATCCTGAAACTGAAAACAAAAGTAAAATTGTTTCCGTTAATCAATTTGTGGAGCTATTTTGGGGTAAACTTGGCATTGGCAACATAGATCTGGTGTGTTAAGAGCGATGTTTGGTAGAATTACTAATTGTGGCTGTAAAAAAGTGGTATGGATGTAAATATAGAAAATAGTCAAAAAAAAAAACTTGGCCTCTGAGTTAACTAAAGGCTTTTTGAGATTGTGTGAAGACAGGAATATTTAAACATCTAAAGATAGGCGTATAACCGGAGAGATACAGGAGAAATGGTGGAAGGCGAAACGAAATAATTACAGTCTTTACAGCCATTTGCAGCAAGCCTCCTCAGTGAAGGCGCGTGGCTTTGTGGTATTCAGCTCATGGTCATCAATATGATTACTGGCGATGTGTTGTGTCCTTGAGCAAGACATTTTATTCACATTGAAGTTTTCCAGTCCACTCGGTTAGCAAAAATGAGTTTTACCTGCATTCCAAATAGCCTTGTCACATTCTGTATTAAGGTGAATCGCCCTGAAAACTACGTTAAGGGAACGCGTGTCTGCGGAGTGCTCCGTCACTTCCATATTAATTTCACGAACAGGCTGTTCCGTTGATCGGATCAGATGCAACACTCGTCGTCGTAAGCGACGGAGGGCCAGTTTTCTTTTATCAAGTATATATACTAGTTCTCTTTTAGTGTTTTATTTGTTTCAGTCATATGACTGTGGCCATGCTGGAACACCGCCTTCATTCGAACAAATCGACCCTAGGACTTATACTCTGTAAGTCTAGTACTCATTCTATCGGTCTCCTTTGCAGAACCATTAAGTTACGAGAACGTAATCACACCAACATCGGTTGCCAAGCGATGGTGGAAATATGAGTAAAATAAGGAAGATTGACAGGAGAATCCGAAAGCTGCTGACTTGCAATAAGATGCCCCACCCAAAGTTGACCCAAAGTGCCGTTACTGCAAAGTCGACCTCGGCGGAATTTGAACTCAGAACGTAAAGACAGATGAAATACCTATTTCTTTACAACCCACAAGGGGCTAAACACAGAGAGGACAAACAAGGACAGACAAACGGATTAAGTCGATTATATCGACCCCAGTGCATAACTGGTACTTATTTAATCGACCCCCGAAAGGTTGAAAGGCAAAGTCAACCTCGGTGGAATTTGAACTCAGAACGTAGCGGCAGACGAAATACTGCTAAGCATTTCGCCCAGCGTGCTAACGTTTCTGCCAGCTCGCCGCCCTTTTTTCGTCTTCGATATTAAAAAATAAATGAAACCGTATTGTACCAAATGCGATGTCCTTCTATCCAGACCCCAGAAACAGTCTCAGAGTCCTTAATTTTCAAATCATTAAGGGTTTTCTAGTTTTCTTTCATCTCCGTGTTTTGTGGTTGATGCAGTTGTTGCTTTTTAACAACAATTTCTTTGACAAGCATAATAATTCCATCTTTCCCAACGCGTACTCACTCATCCTGGTAAGTGAAGCCCAATTTAACTTTCAGCAAATTTTCTCCTTTTATTTGAATTGCTTCTGCTCTTGTTGTTGTTGTTGTTGTTGTTGTTATTGCTGTCATTATTGCTATTGTTGACGAAGCTAGAATTGTTGTTGTTGTTCTTGTTGTTAACAGTAATTTTGTCATTCGTTTTACATTTTCTGTAATACTTGCTGTTGGTGTTGTTACTGCCAATTTTCTCATTATTTGCGCTGTTGCTTACATTTCAGTTGAAATTGGCTTCGTCTTTTTCCTGAAGCAGTAGGGGCAGCAGCAGCAGCATTATCAACAGCTGATAGATGATGTGGTGCCAACCGTCACCATTGCAGTGGGCATGATTAAAAATTATTTCTCCTCCTACGATAGAACAAAAGAAAAACCAATTGTTTAATAGCAATATTCTTCATCTAAACATAGAATATAAATATATAATATTATCTGGGTAATAATCTTACAGCATGCTTCCCAAAGCTCTACTTGAGGTATCGGCTATCAGATGTCATCATACAGTAGGATTTCTCCTTTTATACTTTTACTAGATATACATGTGGAAATCCGCAAGTACCCTGAAAGTATTATTTAATCTGTGCGTATATGTGTGTGTATATGCATCTCTCTCTCTCTCTCTCTCTCTCTCTCTCTCTCTCTCTCTATATATATATTATATATATATTATATATATATATATATATATATACTTCGCTTACGGGAAACAACCTAATGATTCCAACCTGCAACAACGATCACTGGCGCGTAGCGATACATTAAAATATTTAAAAATTCCATTCATAGATTATTATTATTATTACTTTATATACATATACATATATCTATATATGGATGTGTGTATATACATATATGTATACTTGTATGCATGTATATAAGTATGTATGCTTTCTTGTATATTTCTATGTATGTATATATAGATATGTGTGTGTATTTGGCCATTTGAGATACTGTTCAAATATGATGGTAAGTTGTTGTTGTACTTTTGTACCGTTGTTGTTGTTAAGCCGACCAGCTTTCTTAGAAACTGGTCGGTTTCCTGGTACTTTCGGACCATCTGAGCGTATTTTGTTAACGTAGAAACATGCATAAATTTATGAAAAAATATGGTATTAAAGAAAGTGGATGCAGATACCAACTGGAACCTCGACTACGACCAGAATTTCCATGCTTTCCTCGTCCGACCACAATTATGGCCACAATACAGCAGTAACGGCAGCATCAGCATAGACAAGTACAACAGCAGTAGCAATAACAGAAACATTCAGAGAATTCGGATGGTGGTAGAAATAGAGAGACCTTCTACCCCACTTGATCAGACGTTGTCAAAATTAACGTCAGTGCTGAAACTCTTGCCATGTTCGTTTATAAAGTTGACTCCGAACAAGGGAATGGATGGAAGCACTCCGTCGGTTCCGACGACGAGGGTTCCGGTTGATCCGAATCAACGGAACAGCCTGCTCGTGAAATTAACGTGTAAGTGGCTGAGCACTCCACAGACACGTGTACCCTTAACGTAGTTCTCGGGGATATTCAGCGTGACACAGAGAGTGACAAGGCCGGCCCCTTGTAATACAGGTACAACAGAAACAGGAAGTATGAGTGAGAGAAAGTTGTGGTGAAAAAGTACAGCAGGGATCACCACCATCCCCTGCCGGAGCCTCGTAGAGCTTTTAGGTGTTTTCGCTCAATAAACACTCACAACGCCCGGTCTGGGAATCGAAACCGCGATCCTATGACCGCGAGTCCGCTGCCCTAACCACTGGGCCATTGCGCCTCCATGACTCCGAACAAGGGAATAACGAACCCATCAAGGTATTTATTTTAGTGAGCCACGTGTTCTTTCTTCTCAAATACTGTAGAATTCATTTACGAACAGTTATAATTCTTCTGTTTAATCTCAACAGCTTATCTATAAAGTTTAAAGCCAGCACTGAAAGTTACGACGTTTCATATACGAATACGTCTATGTAAACAATGCAATCGAAAATAGAGAAATAGGTAACGGTGTATATGGATATTTCAGGAGTTCTTGCTCCTTCTTCAGTATCACGTCCAATTCATTAACCGCCCACCGCGAATGCGTTGCTTGAATAACCCCTAAGATTAACGATGTCATATTATTGAACAGACCAATTTATGTATTAAACACATTCCTGGCAATTGGTACGTACAAGTTAATAGCTGTTTGGGACACCGTATTTCGTTTAGCAACCATAATATACTACGCTATCTTCGATCGCACTGTTTACAGAGACATATTCGTACGCGAACCGTCGTAACTTTCAATGCTTGCTCTAAATTCTACAGAGAATCTGTACAGATAAAACTTAGAAATAAAAACAACGCACTGCTAACACAAGATAGGATGCAGTATTGATTGATAAACCTTTAATATACTTAGTTGTATTTTATGGTTTCCCAACAAAAGAACGGTGTCCCTACCAGCAACTAATATTAACACTTATAATATTATACTCTCCCTTGTGCCCTGTGGAGGGGCTGTGGAGGGGCTGATTTCTTTCTCTTTCTCTCTGCGTACCAGCAACAGTCGATTATGGTTATTTTTGGAAGGCAAAAAGGAAGTTTCTCGTCACTTTGCCAATACACAGTTACGTTGCCTTCTTCTTCTTCTTCTTCTTCTTCTTCTTCTTCTTCTTCTTCTTCTTCTTCTTCTTCTTCTTCTTCTTCTTCTTCTTCTTCTTCTTCTTCTTCTTCTTCTTCCTCCTTCTTCCTCCTTCTTATTGTATTTTGTTCCTTTCTTTTTCATCTCAACCTTGCTTATCTAAAGCTTCCCTGTTCCAAGTTATTTGTGAAAAGGACGAAACTTATGTTCAACTCAAATTCCGATTTTTGTCTTCAATTGTGGGTGGGGGTGCATGCAGTGTGTGGTGTGTGTGTGTGTGTATTGTGTATGCAGTGTGTGAGTGTGTGTGTGTGTGTGTGTGTGTGTATTGTGTATGCAGTGTGTGAGTGTGTGCCTGTATTGTGTATTGTGTATGTAGTGTGTGGTTGTGTGTCTGTATTGTGTGCGTTCAGTGTACTGTGTGGGGGATAGGTGTACGTGTGTGTGTGTGAGTGTGGGGGGTGCACGTGAGTGTGGGGGGTGCACGTGAGTGTGTGAGTGTGTGTATGAGTTCTGTGTACTGTGTGTGTGTGTGTGTGTGATGCGTATGTGGGGTGTGTGCGTGTGTGTGAGTATGTGAGTGTGTGTGTG
>NC_042998.1:203712315-203722315 GCF_006345805.1 Octopus sinensis | reverse complement strand
AGGTAGAAAATGCTAAAGTAATTTTATAAAAAAACCATTTCAGTACCGGTTTCGGTCAATGAGACTTTTCAACTGTAAGTATGGAAAACAACTGAATTTTGGAGAAATTAAATGAAAAGTATTTTAAAAGAATATTTGCATAGTATTCAAATACAAGTGGCATTTTCCTTGTTTCTACCTGTCTCTGTCTCTCTTGTTTACTCTTGTGGGTTCGGGGTCGTTGTGAATCCTTGGCAGAGAAGAAGAAGAAGAAGAAGAAGAAGAAGAAAGAAGAAGAAGAAGAGAAGGAAGAAGAAGCAGAAGAAGAAGAAGAAGAGAAGAAGACAGAGAGAAGAAGAAGAAGAAGAAGAAGGAAGAAGAAGAAGAAGAAGAGAAGAAGAAGAAGAAGAAGAAGAAGAAGAAGAAGAAGAAGAAGAAGAAGAAGCTGGAGTGCCATGATAGTAGTAGGATGCTAAATGGTCAAGTGCCCTGAAAGTGACTTGTTGTGGATGGTAGTAGTGACTGAATTCTTGAGATATCTCTTTTGAATGTATTGTTTATAATATTTGCGTATATATATATATATATATATATATATATATATATATATATATATATAGGCGCAAGCATAGCTGTGTAGAGGGGCAGGCTTGGCAGTGTAATTGACTTACGCCCTACCCCAAAATTTCAGGCCTTATGCCTACAGCAGAAAGGATTATAGCCATCATCACCATCATCATCAGTAGTAGTAGTAGTAGTAGTAGTAATGGTGGCAGCAGCAGCAGTTTCATTAAGGAGAAAAAGTGGCAGCTTCACGAAGAATACATCTTTGTAAATTTCTAATGAATACATTTCATGAATTTAAATGATCATCGACAACAACAACAGCAACAACAACAAGATGTCATAACTAAAAAACACGGAAAAATTATTAAAAATAAAAAGAAATAACCAAACAAAATTTCCAAGAAAGAAGAGAATTTGTTTGGTTCTTTGAAAGCAATCTTCGCAAATGGCAGCAGTCGGTTGTTTTAAGCATTCTCCAACAGGTGGACATATTTAGATTTTCTAGGAAAACAGACTCTTAAAGTAGAAGTCTATTTATAACTGGTGTATGGTCTATATATACGGGCATATGGCGTAGTGGTTAAGAACGCGGGTTACTCACCCCAAGATTCCGAGTTCAACTCCAGGCAATGACCTGAATAATAATAATAATAATAATAATAATAACATCGAAAAATATCTTATAAAAGTATATACGCATGTAGATGTATATGTCTCTAAATATTTGTGTGTGTGTGAGTTTGAGTACACGAATATGTACGTTTGTGTGCATGCGAATTTGTGACTATGTAATATATATTTCTTTATTGCCCACAAGGGGCTAAACATAGAGGAGGACAAACAAAGACAGACAAAGGGTTTAAGTCAGCTACATCGACCCCAGTGCATAAATGGTACTGTATTTATCGACCCCGAGAAGATGAAGGGCAAAGTCGACCTCGGCGGAATTTGAACTCAGAACGTAACGGCAGACGAAATACGGCTAAGCATTTCGCCCGGCGTTCTAACGTTTCTGCCAGCTCCTCGCCGCCTTATGACTATGTAATATAATTGGCTTCCTCTATATATGTATGTGTATGTGTGTGTGTGTGTGTTTGTGAGTGTGTGAGTGTATCTGTGTGCTGGAATACCCGTTTGCGTATGTATGTACTTTCTTTCTCTACTTCTTTAATTATTGCTACGAAGTAAGAGTTGATTCTTCTTTAACAAACTTCTAGCATTGGAATTTTAGTATCACATATGGCAGCAATATATATTAGATGGGCAGCGAGCTGGCAGAATCGTTAGCGCGCCGGGCGAAATGCTTAGCGGTATTTCATCTGCCGCTTCGTTCTGAGTTCAAATTCCGCCGAGGTCGATTAAATAAGTACCAGTTACGCACTGGGGTCGATGTCTGTCCTTGTTTGTCCTCTCTGTGTTTAGCCCCTTGTGGGTAGTAAAGAAATAGGGATTTCGTCTGCCGTTACGTTCTGAGTTCAAATTCCGCCGAGGTCGACTTTGCCTTTCATCCTTTCGGGGTCGATAAATTAAGTACCATTTATGCACTAGGGTCGATGTAATCGACTTAATCCGTTTGTCTGTCCTTGTTTGTCCTCTCTATGTTTAGCACCCTGTGGGCAATAATGAAATAAATATATATTAGATGGGTCTTATATATAAATATATGCATTGGTACATATATATATATGTGTGTGTGAGGGGGAGAGAGAGAGTGTGTGTGTGTATGAGTGTGTGTCTGTGCGTGTCTGTGTGTGCACGAGTGCGAATACGCACGAATGTATGTAAATAGACAGTTCAAAGCAATGGTTCCCCACACTACCAACGACCCCTTTCATTTAACTGAGTTTTCCCACGAACCCCTTTCATTTACCTCAGTTTTCGCACGAACCCCTTTCATTTACCTGAGTTTTCCCACGAACCACTTTCATTTACCTGAGTTTTCCCACGAACCCCTTTCATTTACCTGAATTTTCCCACGAACCCCTTTCATATACCTGGGTTTTCCCACGAACCCCTTTCATTTAACTGAGTTTTCCCACGAACCCCTTTCATTTAACTGAGTTTTCCCACGAACTCCTTTCATTTAACTGAGTTTTCCCACGAACCCCTTTCATTTAACTGAGTTTTCCCACGAACCCCTTTCATTTAACTGAGTTTTCCCACGAACCCCAGGATATTGAAAGGTCTGTAGTGCTGGGGGTTCTTCACGGACCCCCAGTACTACCTTTGTGTACCACCTAGGATCCGTAGACCACAGGTTGAAAACCACTAGCTTAAAGTAAGGATTTCAATGTAAAGAAGGAAAACAGGGAGGACTCAATACAAACAGCAAAGTGACAAAATATATCTGTATATATAAAACTTGTGGAGGCGCAATGGTCCAGTGGTTAGGGCAGCGGACTCACGGTCGGAGGATCGCGGTTTCGATTCCCAGACCGGGCGTTGTGTGTGTTTATTGAGCGAAAACACCTAACAGCTCCACGAGGCTCCGGCAGGGGGTGGTGATCCCTGCTGTACTCTTTCACCACTCTTTCTTCTACTCTTTCTTCTGTTGGCCTGCTCGTTTAGCCAGCGGGGTGGCGTCATTCAAAGGCTAAAACAATGCGAACGCATTGTGACCAGCGATGTGTAACAACATCTGATGGTCTGGTCGGTCACGTGATCACGTGATATATAAAACTTAACCTGAAATGTCGCGTCTCCGACTTTGAAATTTCTGATCTACGAAAAGGAATTTGGGTGATTCCTAATCATAAATCAGGACCATGTTGCAACGGTTATTAACATTCATCCAATATAGACGCCTACCTAAGGAAATGGCCGCTGCTTGCTTTCATTTTCTGGATGAAAGATGAAATAATGTGAAATAAACATTGGAGATGCTTTGTTCCAGGCAGAAACTGCAGAAGTTACTCACAGGTTTATTAAGCTCTTCTGATTCCGTCGCAATGTTACAAACCCTTCTGTATAAACAGCAAGTATCTCAGGGTCACAAGCGTTTCGCCCTTTGGCGCGTACACTTGGCCTGAGATTGGGCAGCGTGGGCTGAATTAGTCTTTCTCCCTATACCGTTTCTGCCTACGGTCCCTTGTCAACCACAGCTATCTTGAGCTCGTCTAAGCTGTCACGCTTGGCTCCTTGGTGGCTTTCTTCGGTTGTCTTCGGTTCCAAGCTAGTTTCCTTCAGGAAACAGTGCAACTATCAAGTTGGAAAGTCAAGCAACCGACTTCAGTAGTGGAATGAGGCAACGTGCTCGCTTTGACAAAGGCCTCGTTACCTGCTTTTTGCTTCGTTCGTGGGTCGGAAATGTCAGACTCAGGCACAAAGTAAGACGTTCCAGTTCTAATGCGCGCGCGCGCGAATGTGTGTAGAACTTACATCGTATAAGAGTTGTCCTTGGTATTTAGGATCAATAAATTTCTTTTCACTTATTTCTATTGCGTCACAATTTTTATCACACATCTGTGACCCGGTTATTGACACACACAGTCTCACAGTAACTGAATACACACACGCGAGCGCACACATACACACACACACACACATGCCCATACACGTAAGTGTAAATATATAGATATATAGAAAGATAGGAAAAACTATATATATATATTCACAGCCTTGAAGAGTTTTTAACCAGATGAATAAACCCTGGTACTTATTTTTTTAAAACCTGATACATATTCTATTGGTCTTTTGTGAACCGCTAAGTTACGGAGTTAGGGTGTACATACATACATATATATATATATATATGTCTTTTACTACCCGCCATTGCTTCTTCACTAAACTTTTTTGGCGCCCTCCGATTCTTCCCCTCTCTTCCTCCCATTCTCCTCCCATCTTCCTCCCATCCTCCTTAATCCCTTCTTTCTCCTTCTCTCTTGGTCACTGATTCTGTCCCCTGCCTTCCCCCTCCCTCTTTGATTCCCTCTCTCTCTGTCTCTCTTTCTCTCTCTCCTGCGACCTGCTGCTTCTTCAACCACCTGTTGGCCTTCGTATCTCGACAACATGTGTCCCCGCTACCGAAACGGTAATTATTTCTACGCCAGCTGCTATGTTGTTGTTGTTTTGTCTCATTTGGTCTAAGTCGTATGACAACCACCGTTATATACATTTTGTTTTTTCATTACTGTTTTCAATTTCGTTTTCGTCTCTTGTATTCACATCCGTCTTGTGCGTTCACATTCCTGTCTTCTACCAAGAAATCTAATGCTTACAGCTTAGTTTTTTTTCTTGGGGCTGGCCGAGTTGGAGCAAATATCAGAATTGAACAGCCGAAATTTGCTATGATGATTCGGTGTCTGACTGAAGATTGAAGGCTTCGAATGATTTGTCTGTGTTCCGTGTTCGTCCCTTCCTGTATTTCACGTTCATTATATATAAAAACATTCATTTATATATATATATATATGGGTGTACATATATATATATATATATATATATATATATATATATACCCACGACGAGCTTCTTTCAGTTTCCTTCTATCAAAACCACTCACAAGGCTTTGGTTCACCCAAGGCTATAACAGTAGACACTTGCCCAAGTTGCCACGCAATGGGACTGAACACGGAAACATGGGGTTGGCAAGCGATCTTCTTACCACACACACATACCTGCGCCTGTGTATATATGTGTCTGTGTGTTTGTTTATGTATACATATATATATATAAATATACATACATAAATACACACACACACACATATATATACATATATATTATCTATATATATATATATATTATAGAAGGAGCTTCTACAGGACTAGAACTGTTTCATTCAGATGAAATCTTCCTGAATGAAACAGTTCTAGTCCTGTAAAAGCTCCTTCTATAAAATAATTACTTTACTCTGCTATGTATTGAGTACCTTATTTACTGTGGTTAACCCCGACTCAACCCGGAACCTACATATATATATATATATATATATATATATATATATATATATATATATATATATATATATATATATATATATATATATATATATATACATAAATATATATATCAACACACATACACACACACATATACATTGATAAATAGACAGGTAGGTTATTGTTCTAGGGTTAGAATGACCCACTTGTCTTTCTGCAAAGGCGATGAGGTGTTACATTAAGGGGAATTTGACTGCTGTTTCCAGCAGATCGAGGTTTCTTTATTGGTTGGTTTGTGTTCTATGTTTCTACACTTTCGTAACGGAAGTGTACTGGCGTTGACGTCACTCTGGGGGGGGGGGGCGTGTCTGTGTGTTTGCGCATGTGTGAGTTTCTGAATATGTGTGTGTGTTGTACTTTTCTGTGTGCTTGTGCGTAATTGTGTGGGAATATATGTGTGTGTTGAAGAGGTTGTAGGTGATGTATGTATAGGGGAGTGGGTGTGTATGTTTGTATGTGTGTCTGTATGAACATGCGGGATTATGTGTGAGTGTGTGTGTGTGTGTGCGTGCGTTTGAGAAAGTATACGTGGTGAGTGTGTATGTGTAATTACAGATGTGTGTGAGTGTATGTGTGGCTGTGTATGAGAAGAAGCAGGCCGTTGTAGCCATGTTGTGTATTTATATTTGTGGGTGGAGCAATATCCACTGATAATTAACAGTTGTAATGCAGATATCTTCATTAGCTCTCCTCACAATATTTAAGCAAGGTAACACAAAGCAGGTAAATTAACTGTCAATCACGCACACACCCGCTCCCTCACCATCTTCATCGCCCACACACACTCATCTGTACTTCCATGCCTTATTTACATATATACATACATACATACATACATACATGCATGCATACATACGTACATATATACATACATACTACATACATACATACATACATACATACATGCATAAGCATGTCTAAATATGCAAGTATATGCCTGTGAATACATACATAAAACATAACATACAAATCTGTATGTATACAACATACATACACACATGCTTACATACATACATACATACATACCCTGTTGTTGATGTTGAAATTCCAATGAAGGGGCCTTGGATCTAGGTTAGAAACCGATTCTTTCTGTATTGGCAAGAAATCTTGAGATAAAATTGAATAATGACACACATACATACATAAATACATACATACATACATACATACATACATACATACATTACATACATACATACATACGTACATACATACATACGTACATACATATACATACATACATACATACATACATAAATACCTACATACATACAATACATACATACATACATACTAATACTACAATAACAACATACATACATACATACATACATACATACATACATACATACACGCATACATACATCATACATACCTACATACATAATACATACATACACACATACATACATACATACATACATACCTACATACATAACATACCTACATACATACATACATACATACATACATACATACATACATACATACATACATAGAGGACATCTATGGACCATTAAGAAGGCGTTTGCAAATCCAGTGCCCGTGATGCCCTTTCGGTCTCATACCTATTATCATTGGAACCGCAGGATACATACCAACTTGTCTGGGGCAAAGTATGGCTGAATCGTTAACTCTTATGCAACAAATGATCGCGACATCTGCGACTATAAAAATCTGCGGGACCTTAAGATTGAAAATGTCATGCTTAAAAGGAGACGCTTTCCTTCGCGATCTTGCAGGTGAGTAGGGGGCCGCTCAAAGGCCTTTTAAAATTACAAGGGAAAAGCGAAGAACGCACATTCACACACACACACACACACACAAAACACATATATATTCATTGATACAAACGCATTGTATATACCAACACACATATTTTATATGTATACGTGTGTGTGTGTGTGTTTGTGTGTGTGTTTGTGTGTGTGTGTGTGTCTCTGTGCGTGTGTGTGCGTGTGTGTGTTTGTGTTTGTGTGTGTGCGTGTGCGTGTGTGTGTGTGTGTGTGCGCGTGTGCGTGTGTGTGTGTGTGCAGTTTCGAGTTTGGTGGATCGCATTATAGCTGAGTGTAAGGCAATGAATGCCGCAATAAAACTGCGGAAACGAAAAATAACAAAAGCCGTAGCCGCGGGTCATTCAGCCACTGATTTATGCAGTTCTTTGCCTTCAGGCCTGAGACCGTGTATGGGAAGTGATTAACAGCCAACGATAATCGGTAACCCTGTTGAGACACTGTCGATGTGTGTGTGTGTGTGTGTGTGTGTGTGTATGGTGTGTGCGTGCGTGCGTGTGTGTGTTTATGCGGCTTATTGTTTAAAAGTGATTCAGGAGTGGGTGTGTGGTAAGTAACTTGCTTACCAACCACATGGCTCTGAGTTCAGTTCCACTGCGTGGTACCTTCGGCAAGTGTCTTCTACTATAGCCTCGAGCCGACCAAAGCCTTGTGAGTGGATTTGGTTGACGGAAACTGAAAGAAGCTCGTCGTATATATATATATAAATATACATATCAATGTGTGTGTGTTTGTTCCCCCACCCCAACATCGCTTGACACCAGATGCTGATGTGTTTAGCAGTTCGGCAAAAGAGACCGATGGAATAAGTATTAGGCTTACAAAGAACAAGTCCTAGGGTCGACTTGCTCGACTAAAGGCGGTGCTCCAGCATGGCCGCAGTCAAATGACTGAAACAAATAAAAGAATAAAAGAATTCAATGTAGAAAATTACATTTTAATGTGATGTTAATATAACTGACATTTTTTTATGTTCGCGAAGAAACATTCTTGAATAGACATCATCGCGATAAATGGTTGAATGTGAAAAAGAGGCGTAGTGCTTGCAGTGAGAAGTGTCATCTTCAAGACTTAGAATTTGTTTGGAAGACCAACTGTAAGGTTTGGCCCTTTGTGCAGTTGAGAGAAACTTTAGGGATTGCATAAAGACCAACAGCAGAATATGCCACGCGTTGAACGATTTCTGAGGGTAAATCCTGCTCACTCCCGACAGCTGGTAAAAGGGAAATGGCAAATAATTGAAAAAGCAATAAAAATGTCAAACGAGGAATAGGGGTTTTGCCAATGTCTAATTTTTTCAAAAGGTTGCTACCAAAGAATCGTCTGAAAGTAGAAATATCACAAAAGATCGCACAGTTTCTTAAATATAACAAAAAAAACCTGAGAAAACAGATTTTGAAGTGAATTAGGAACATAAAATGAGGCATTCATGTTTTTCTTGACAAACCAGAAACAAAACACTTGATGAGCTTTAAGATGTAAGTACAGAGCATTCGTGGCTGTGTGATGAGGGGCTTGCTTCCGGGTTCAATCCCACTGCATGGCACCTGGATTGTGTGTGTCTTCCATTACAGCCCCGGGCCGACCAAAGCCTTGTGAGGAGATTTGCTGGACGAAAACTGAAAGAAGCCCATCACATACTTACATATATGTGTGTGTGTATGTGTTTGTGTGTGTGCGTGCGTGTGTGTGTGTTTGTGTATGTGTGCGTGTGTGCGTGCATGTGTCTTTGTGTCAGGTTCGTCCCACACCACTACTTCTCAACAGAGGTTAGTGTGTTTGCGTCCTCGTAACATAGCGGTTCAGCAAATGAGACCGATAGAATAAGTACCAGGTTTTAAAAAATACTGTAGTCAATTCATTTGACTAAAATTCTCCAAAGCGGTGCACCAGCATGGCCGCAATCAGATGGCAGAAACAATTAAGAGATAAAAGATACTTCACTTTCGTTTCGTGTTTTGCAGATGGAACCAAATTAAATTCCGTCGTTATTCTTAAATTACCCAAAATTTCCTTCTGAGGTGATTTTAACTACCGTCTTAAAGACTGAATGGATGAAACGATTATCATCATCATCATAATTACTATTATTATTATTATTATTATTATTATTATTATTATTATTATTATTATTATTATGTTTTTCCTTCTTCAAATTTTCTTCCGTTTCTCGCCGGGTGTTTTCCGTACACCTAGGGCAGAGAAGGGCATTGTATGCATTCCCAGATTACACATGCAAATTCACAGGCAAAATTTGTATTTAAAAAATTAATGAATAAATAAATTCATGGATAGATGTTGTTTTCACAGCAATAATGCTCTTCTCAGTACATGAGCCGTTCAAGTTAACACAATTTTTTGCACTTCCTGTAGGGATGGTAAGCCTGGTATCATTTTCAAATAGGTTTCAGTACCTTTTATTATCATTCCTAGAGTACCTACAATCACTGGTACTGTAGTCGCCTTGAGATGCCACATTTTTTCAATTTCCATTAGCAAGTCTTTATATTTACTAATCTTGTCAAATTCTTTCGCCGCTTTATTCTGATCACAGGGAATACTCATGTCAATTAATAAACACATCCTTTTTGTCTGATCTTTTATAATGATATCCGGTTTATTGGCTTTTATAGTCCTGTCGGTCTGCACGGGAAAGTCCCATAGAATCGACACATTTTCTCCCTCAGTCACAGCTTCAGGAAGATGTTTATATTATTATTA
>NC_042998.1:203693440-203712215 GCF_006345805.1 Octopus sinensis | reverse complement strand
AAAAGCCCAGAGAATAATCGTACCACTTGACAAAACCAGTAATGTATATATTGTTGACTTTAACCTCTATAAAAATCTGATACGTCATGAATTATTCGGTAAATACAGACACGCACAAGCAGATACACTCAACATAATAAATAGAAAGGGTTTAGAAATAGTAAATAACTTAAATATACTCGATAGAACTGAACCTTATGCACCACGCAAACCTCGAATGCAACTAAAAGATCACAAACCAAACTTCTGTATCGCCCCCACTGTTAGATGAACCTGTCCCTCAAAATCTGACATCGAGTGGGTAAGTAAGACAATATTAGATAGGATTTTACCCCAACTTCGATCTAGAAATACCCTAGCACTATGGTCCGACACCCAATAAGTAATCGGGTGGTTTAACCACTTAATAACAAGCAAACAAAGCAAATTCATTCAACAAGATATAGAGGGATATTATGCCAATATTAACCCTAACCTCTTAAATAAGGCTTTAATCTTTGCTAGAAGTATTTCTGATCTTTCCAGATACGAAACTGACATTATACTAGCCGTGCGAGGTACCTTAGTAGATTTAGATAATAATTTATTGAATAGATCTGATACTCCAAATGCGTTTGACATAGCTATGGGATCATTTGATTCTGCAGAACTGTCCTTGTAGGAATTTACATCCTATACCAGATACAATTATATATTCCTGGATTGAATGGAGGCCTATACAGAGATGACGTATTATTCTTCCTACATAAATGTAGCAAAGTACAGCAAGAAAAGTTCAAAAATTCTCTAAGTTTTTTTTTTAAATAAAGGACTCTCCATCACTATAATCAATAAATACCGTAGAATCAACTTTTTAAATGCTACTTTTGACTTGGATTCTGGTCTACATGAACCGTTCCATAAACCTAATGAGAACCTAAAATACATCAGTGTTGGATCTAATCACCCACCATCCATAATTAGGGGACTTATTAACAACATCTCGGCTAGAATATCCAGGTTATCTGCAAATGAAAATATATTCAACATACACACACCTTATTACAACTCAGCCGGATACCGTGAGAAAATCCAGTATACCACTAGTAATAGTAATAATAATAATAACTCTTATAACTCAACTAATAATAATACGATTTATTATAACAACCTTGCCAAAACACAGCAATAACCACAAAAACAATATCAAAAACCTAGATAATAGAATCTCAAGCCATAAGATAAGACTAAGCAAACCCAGACACACTAGAATCAACCATGAGTTAAAGAAAACTTATAATAGGCAACAAGTTAAACAACTACCACCACAAAATTCAGTTGCCGCTCCAATCACCCAGACAAACAGATCTAACCGAAACTATAAAAACCCTGACGTATTTTGATATAACCCAATCTGGAACTCCAACATCTCATCTAATTTCGCGAAACAATTTTTCACCGCACTTGATCGCTGCTTCCCTAAAACTGGAGTGGACAGCAAAATATTTAACCGACACACTATAAAACTATCCTATGCAAATTCATAGAACACCATATTCATAGAACTTAGAACACCATATTCATAGGATTAACAACCGCAAACTAAGGTGAAGATTAGTCAACACTCAAAATAACCTTCTTAACATTAACAATAATCATATGACCAACTTAAAGACAACATTTATAACTCGAATTATACTTCCAATCAACAGAGCCATACTTACAATATCCACGATAAACATCCTAAACAACAAGCAACAATTAAAATAATGAACTGAGAACACCTAGTGATAATAAGGGAAATATAAGGACACAGATCGTGTCGTATGGCCAGCAGGAGACGAAGCCTCCTGGGGCTAAATTACAGCAACATTCGTCCTAAACCAGGGCTGCCATGTTATGTTGGCAAACAATTTTTACTCCAAAGTACTGTTGCAGAATATCTTTCGCTGTGAGATTTAAAAATAGTCATTTTCTAAGTTTTATTGTTTTATTCTTTTAATGGTTACATTCGTAGGAGAGGACATACTGGAGCACTGCCCTTATTCTTCTATCAGTTTTGTTGTCACTTTATGGCTGGAAGTTGGCCTATAATTGAGTGTTGTTGCAGCTATCTTCACCGAGTGTATCCTTGAATGCTTGGCTGGTCTGGTATCAACATTAGGAGTTTATAAGTGTTTTTTTATTTTTTCTGATTTCTTTAGGAAAACAGTTGAAGAGTTGAGGACCCCTAAATATTAGACTGGCACAATAGAGTGTTTTAGCTTGAAGGTGATATATTTGGAAGCTGATAGAATTTACCAGGTCATGCGTTGAAATTCGCTTTAATCCCGAAGTTTGGAATATAACCATCCAGGATTTTCGCTACGTATATAATAGTATCTCTGTATGTCTCTATATCTCTGTGTTTCTGTCTGCCGACTCTCTCTCTCTCTCTCTCTCTCTCGCTCGCTATCTATCTATCTATCTGTCTGCCTGTCTGTCTATCTATCTCCGGCGTTCAAGAGAGTAGAGACGCAGAGCTTTCAGACGTTTCCAATAATTAAGGCTTTTAACCAAAGTTATTTTACTAGTGAACGTTCTTTGTGATCTTTCAATCTCTTCTATGAGACGGGTTGGGTTGGGTGACTAAAGCTGTGAACAGTAACCTAATCGACTCAAAACTAAGGTTTTTCATAGAGTGAGCACAACAACCGGTTCTCTTGTTCGTAGGATCCATTCCATAAGATGCCTCCTGCGTTTAGGGGTCAGTTTGGTGATATAGCAGATGAAAGCCGCATCCTTTGGCCATGATTGCTCATACGTCCAGCATGTCATTAGCGCTCAGAATCATTCTGTGCAGACATTGTTTCAATTGTTCAAAGATCTTCGTCTGTATTAGCACTTCCATTGAAATTATTCAGTTTGCCTGAATTAATTTGAAATCGGTGTTGTTCAAAGTTCGTGACTAGTTTGTTAGTTGGAGGGTATTTGGAACTCATAAAGCTGTACTTGAGTTTAGCTGTAGCTGGTGGTTCCTTTTGTTATCATATAGTCTTTCTATTTTAACAATTGCAGCGTGGAAGGTGTTTGTAAGCCATTTAAGAAACACACAAAAACCGTTCGATTCACTTCAACATTTAAGTTTAATTTGTCAAAATTATTTTCGTCGCTTTAAGACCCGCGACCTGTTCACTGACAAAAATCCGATGCAGCACGGATTTTTCAGTGAACAGGTCGCGGTCTTAAGCGACGAAAATATTTTGACAAATTAAACTTAAATGTTGAATGACGACAGCTTTTGGTGTGTTTTCGAATGGCTTACAAACACCTTCCACGCTGCAATTGTTTCGTTTCAGCACACTATCTCAGATCAAATCACTTGCTATGCGAGTACATCTCCGTAATTTCTATTTTAAAATCTTGATTTATTTGTTCATAAAATCCTTGGTCCTTAATAATACTTTTTGATAAAGTAGCTTTGAATGTTTCATCTGAGAGAGAATTCAAGGGGTTTTGTTGTATCACGGGAGGGTCATTATGCCAATAATAAACACACGCACTGGTTCTATTTCATTTCTTCATTTGATTATTGTTTGGCCATTTATTACTGGCACAATGAGCCACACGAGATACAACAAAATATGCTTCAACACAAGAGTTCACATACCATTCTTCATACCATTCTTCATCTCAGAGCTTGGTCAGTGGGCCCTGCATAAGCTTGCTTCCCATGCTTCCGGGCCAATCCCACTGCCTGGCATTTTGGTAATTTTCTACTATTACGTCGGACAAATCAAAGCTTTGTGAGTGGGTTTGGTAGACGGAAACTGAACGAAGCCCGTCCTATATATGTATATCTATGGCTTTGTGTCTGTGTTTGTCCCCCACCACCGCTTGACAAACGGTGTTGGTGTGTTTACATCCTTCCTTAACCTAGTGGTTCGGCAAAAGAGACTGATGGAATAAGTACCAAGCTTTAAAAAGTAATGGGGTCGATTCATTCGACTAAAAGAAAATTCTTCGAGGCAGTACTCCAGTATGGCCGCAGTCTAATGACTGATAAAAGAAAAAGACACAAGATAAATAATTTGGATAGGATAGAATGCGAACAGCTCGAAAGAAAGCCAGATTTCTTGCGTCGCCCACCATTTCCCTATATTAACCACGTGACCTAGTTCTTCAATCCAAGAACGATCTAACAATCAGGAATTTTCTCCTTGAGCAAGTTTTTTCTTGTAGGTGTCGACTAAACGGGTTTTCAAAGTCAATCTCAGTTGTGTTGATCTCACCGAACTGAAATCAATAACCTTCTGTATATTGATCACCTCACGTTATATGCTGCGGATAAACCAATAATTGGGACCTCGCTCATAGAGTTCAGGGGTTCGATAGGGTAATTTCTATGACGTTTGATTTGGTGGAAGAAGAAGAAGGGGAGGAGGGGGGAGGGGAAGGAGGAGGAGAGAAAACGAAGAAGGAGGAGGGAGGGGGAGAGAAAGGAGGGGGGAGGAGGAGGGAAGAAGAAGAAGAAGAAGAGAAGAAGAAGAAGAGGAAAGGAGAAGAAGAAGGATAAGAAGAAGAAGAAGAAGAAGGAAGAAGAAGGAGAGAAGAAGATAAGAAAAAGAAGAATACGAAGAAGAGACGAGAAGAAGACGAGAAGAAGACGAAGAAGAAGAGAAGAAGAAGAAGAAGACGAAGAAGAAGAGAAGAAGAAGAAGACGAAGAAGGACGAGAAAGAAAAAGAAGAAGAAGAAGAAGAAGAAAAAGAAGAAGAAGAAGAAAATAAGAAGAAGAAGACGAAGAAGAAGAAGAAGAATAGAAGAAGAAGAAGAAGAAGACGAAGAAGAAGAAGAAGAAGAAAGAAGAAGAAGAAGAAGAAGAAGAAGAAGAAGAAGAAGAAGAAGAAGAAGAAGAAGAAGAGCAAATTTATTCATACGCTAACAGACAAACAAGTAGAAGCAATTATAGCAAACACAGCAAACAAACAAAAACCCCCAAAAACCCCAGAAAACACATTTAAGAATGAACTGAATGAATTAAGAAGGTAAAGCATAACACCACCCACACCCACACCCACACACACACACACAGAGGCATGCGTATAAATGAAACGGATGGACGCCGTTCTTCAATTTGTCCAGAATTGATTCACTTGAGAGACAGGACTAAGGACTTCTGCCGGCTGTTCACCGCAAGGGAATCATGTGCGGTTTTGTTGTCTACATTTGCAGTTTGCATTTTTCGATGCACACCTACACACACACACACACACACACCACACCACACACCACACACCACATACACGCACACGCGCGCACGTGCACACTAGACTTATGAGGTGCTTCTCAGCCCTGTCACCAATAAATCAATATTAATTTATCAACGCATGTATAGGCGCAGGAGTGGCTGTGTGGTAAGTAGCTTGCTTACGAACCACATGGTTCCGGGTTTATTCCCATTCTAATATTCATATTTTGTTTCAGTCAATAGACTGCGGCCATGCTGGGGCAACGCCTTGAAGACTTTTTGTCAAACAAACCAATCCCTTTTTTTTCAGCATGCTCCAGGCTATATATATATAAGGAAATAAATGGAGTTGAACGCAGATGTTATTCAAATTTCTTTTACTTTCGACACATGTTTCGAAGACAACATTCACTTTAATTGTTGTACACTTGCAAAGAGAAAGTAGGAGAAAGTGTGGTGGTAATGGAAGGAGTGAAGCACTTGAAATGAGAGAGGCAAATCGTAAAATATTGAGTTTTCTCGAATTTTTGCTTAATTTGGGGTCAAATTGAAAAAAACTTTACATGCCATGACCCATCGAATCTACTTGGAAAAATCATAGGTAAATTCCAATTGAAGAAATTCTATATTGTAGAATTGTATTAAAAAGAAACATGGGAACAGGCAGAGAAAATCTGCCTTTTATCATAAGAGATACAGTCTACAACATTGACTGATTTGCATCAGTAGATCGACAGGTCATGGAAACTGCTGTGATTTTTGCACCTTCTTGTCTGTCTGTCTGTCTGACTGTATGTATGTATGTATGTATGTATGTATGTATGTATGTATGTATATGTGTGTATAGATTATTTTATTCTTTTATTCTTTTACTTGTTTCAGTCATTTGACTGCGGCTATGCTGGAGCACCGCCTTTAAACGAGCAAATCGATCCCAGGACTTATTCTTTGTATCGGTTTCTTTTGCCGAACCGCTGAGTTACGGGGACGTAAACACACCAGTATCGCTTGTCAACCGATGTTGGTGGGGGGACAAAAACACACACAAACACACACACACATACATATATACGACGGGCTTCTTCCAGTTTCCCTCTTCTAAATCCATTCACAAGGCTTTGGTAGGACGGAGGTTATAGTAGAAGACACTTGCCCAAGGTGCCACGCAGTGGTACTGAACCCGGAACCATGTGGTTGGTAAGCAAGCTACTTACTACACGGCCACTCCTGTATATGCTTTTTGTTTTTGGGTGAGCTTTCGTCGTTTGGCGACGAGGATTTTGAGCTTTGATGAATGAATTACCTGCTTCATATTCCACAGATATCAGGTGTAATCTGCACGTAATTCTCACGCAGACTCAACGTCATTCAGTGTGTGGCAAGGCGAAACTTTTATTTCGAAATGCAGAGATTCCATTGCAGTTTCTGTCTACCCGACTTCATTAACAAGATATGAGTCGTCCCAAGGAAATACCATTCTGAGGAGTCGGTCCCGAGACGTCGAGATCGCAAAGCGAGCTTCTTAACTATCCAGCCATACTGATCCTACACACACGCATACACAAACACACACACACACACACAACCATCCATCCATCTAACCGTCCATCTATGTATATATGTATGCATGTATGTATGTATCTGTCTGTCTCTCTGTCTGTCTATCTGTCTATCGATTGATCTATCTATCCATCTATTTATTTACCTATCTACCTATGTGTGAGTCTGTGTGTGTGTATATATATAAATATATATATGAGTGTGTTTGTGTATATATATATATATATATATGAGTGTGTTTGTGTGTGTATATATATATACACATGTGTGTATGTGAGTGGTGTGTGTGTATGTGTGTGGTGTGTGTGTATATGTTTGTGTGTTTGTGTGTGTGTGTTTGTGTGTGTGTGTGTGTGTGTGTGTGTGAGAGAGAGAGAGAGAGAGAGAGAGAGAGAGAGAGAGAGTGGAATTCCTTTCAATTTAATAAATCGTAATATAAACATTTCCGACCGAATAAGCAGGCGTAGATATTGTGTGAGGAACAGATTGAAAACTTCTCGACACTTGAAACCTCTGAACGTAAATTCCGTCGATCTGCTTACCGCGTATCAGAGACACATGAATGAATTACACGAGACGCTAAAAGTCTACGGATGTTCAATAAGAGACCTCTGTATGTGTTGAAAATGATCGCTTGTAAGTTAATAGTTTTGTGTGTAGTGGTGGTAGAAGTCAGGGAAGAAATCGATAAATCAGTTTATCTATCTATCTATCTATCTATCTATCTATCTATCTATCTATCTATCTATCTATCTATCTATCTATCTACCTGTCTGTCTGTCTGTCTATCTGTCTGTCTATCTGTCTGTCTGTCTATCTGTCTGTCTGTCTATCTGTCTGTCTGTCTATCTGTCTATCTATCTATCTATCTATCTATCTATCTATCTATCTATCTATCTATCTGTCTGTCTGTCTGTCTGTCTGTCTGTCTGTCTTTCTATCTATCTATAACCACATGTGAATCATTGGTGATTCTTTTCCTCCGTCTTCCTTTTCTCTTGAACTTTCCTCCCTCTGTCTCCTGTTTCTGAAGATGAGCGTTTGCTCGAAACGTAAAACCACCTTTCTTTCCCTGAGCGTCTGCTAATATTTTACACGTACTATGTCCTCGCGTTGTTGTTTTTTTGTGTTTGTTCTTCGCTTTTCGGGTTTACTATATATATACATATATATACATACATATATATATATATATACATATATATATATTGTTTGTTTCATGTTTGTTGCACACACACGTCTTTGCTAGTAAATGCGCAGTGAGCTATACAAAGCGCCGTATTTGTATCGATTGCTATTTTCCAGTAAATATAGGTGCCTTGTTGTATCACTTGTCTGTTTATATATATATATAGATATATATATATATATATATATATATATATATATATTAACACACACACCACACACACACACAATTCCTCTCTCACATACACACAACATACACACAAACACGTGTATTACATTTACTGGTTCAACATCTGGGCCGTAATCATGCCGTCCTAGTGCTACGGTGTTACCTTCAAACGTTAAATCAATCATTTCGATCTCACTAATTATCCCATCGACCGCTCGAACTTCTTCAATCGATTCCTATTTGCCGTACGTTTAAGTTATGTCGCGTAGTATTACCAGCGCAAGCAACAATCAGATTTTAGTAGGTAGACAGCAAAAAGGTCACGCATTCATAGTTACATACACACACACACACACACACACACACACACATATATGCACATTTATATATGCATGTGTGTGAGTGTGTGTGTATGTATGTACGCTTGTATATATATATATACATGCATGTATTTATATATGTATGTATGTACTATGTTTTTGTATTTATGTATGTATGTGTGCATGTGTGTGTGCGTGTGTGTGAGTGTGTTTGTGCGTGTGTGTGTGTGTGTGTGTGTGGTGTGTGTGTGCGTGTGTGTGTGGTGAAGGCGCGTGGCCTTGTGGTTAGAGTGTTGTGCTCACGATCGGAAGACTGTGGATTCGATTCCCGGATCGGGCAGAGCGTTGTATCCTTCAGCAAAATACTTCATCCCACGTTGCCCCAGTCCACCCAGCTGTAAACGGGTCGCCCTGCCATGAAGTTGTGGTTTCCTTGACTTATACGTTACGGAAAGTAAGTCGCCGGCCTAATTAGTCCAAGAAATCGAGACCACAGCACTTGGTAGACTTGGTTCCTCTTGTTGCTCGGTCATTAAACCGACCACATTAAATTAATTCCATAAACACGCTTCCGTTAAATGTCCGGCACAGTGCCGCACACTCTTATAGAATATCCGGCATTATTCCGGTGATGCCGTCCGTGTATGCAGACACGACTCTTCTGTCCCAGTTTGTGATGGAAGCACCTTAACGCAACAATAACACCAACCCCAAGATATGGAGATGAGAGGGTGGATCCTTGTTGCACCAAGCAAGCGAAACCAGTTTCGCTAGCTCGCTATTTGTTTTACCTACAGAACATATTTCTTTGTGCATTGTAGCAATCCTGCCTCTGAAAATGGAATCGGCTGCTCTTATATTGTACAAGACTTCTGATGAAGCTACAAGACTTCACGACTCAAAACGTTTCATACATTCTTCGTAAATACCGCCAGATACTGACTATTACAGACCTCACCTTGCAAAGCCAGCTCTTGGACAAATCCTCTCAAACATGAATCGCAAGAATTCGAGGTTACTGTGGATAAATCTACCAGAAATCGTACAAATTTGCACCTCTCAAACTATAACACCAATCTCTTGGCATGAATCTTGACCAAAATGCTCCACATGTGTTCAACAGATTTATCGGCCTCATTTTCTGTTGTGTTCTTCTTATTGAAGTATTTTCTCAGCAGCGTTTCCACTCCTCAAATCGTTTCTTGAAAAGCTTGTTGGCCTCACAAGAAATGCTGCTACTCGTAACTGCGATGCGTTGGTCTGCGAATAGTTGAGATATATCCCCTTCCTTGTCATTAAGTATTGGTAATTCGGGGCTTAAGGACGGATTGTCTTGAGAATTCTCAAACTGTCCCTTAGGCATCTTCGACTCGAGATTCTTCCCTAAAATAATTCAAAATATGTTTACCGAATAGATAGAAAAAACAGTGAAAAAATGTCTTAGAAATATGTAAAATATTCGATGATTACTGTCACCCTTCTCAGCCTTCTAAATCATAGGATCTAATGCTTTTATAAAACCATCTCTTACTCTCTTTTCTCTTTTACTCTTTTACTTGTTTCAGTCATTTAACTGTGGCCATGCTGGAGCACCGCCTTTAGTCGAGCAAATCGACCCCGGGACTTATTCTTTGTAAGCCTAGTACTTATTCTATCGGCCTCTTTTGCCGAACCAATACGTTACCGAGACGTAAACACACTAGCATCGGTTGTCAAGCGATGTTGGGGGGACAAACACAGACACACAAACAAATACACACACACCTACATGTATACGAAGAGCTTCTTTCAGTTTTTGTCTACCAAATCCACTTACAAGGCTTTGGTCGGTCCGAGGCTATAGTAGAAGACACTTACCCAAGGTGCCACGCAGTGGGACTGAACCCAGAACCATGTGGTTCGTAAGCAAGCTACTTACCACACAGCCACTCCTACGCCCATCTTTCATTGAATTTTTTTTTCGGTATTTTAAAGAATGCCGCTCTAACACACTTTATCCTTGTCCTTCGGTGAATTTGTCTTACTGTGAATTTTCCAACGTCAAATCTTTTCCTTTACAAACATCTTTCATGGAAAATCTTCCGGACACGCTTCCTTGTATTGGACAATTCTTTTGTGGCAGCTGTGGACTTGCTTCTTCTTCTTCTTCTTCTTGTCCCTCTCACAACTTCGCCGGTTGTAGTTCCTGCCCATATTTGCGGGCGGCATGACTGGATTGTCCCTTTCAGTGATTCTTAACTGGGGTCCACATGCCTGTTGGGGGTCCATATCAGATTTTTATTGTCAAAATGAATTGGTTATATTTTTACAATTTAGAAAATATTTCAACAATTTTTTTTTATGCAGTTCCTAATAACATTTAATTATAAAATTCCAATAAGATTTTTTATACCACGAATGGCTCTGGAAGCCCAGTGGAGTAGGAGTCCAAGGGGTCGATGGGCAAAAAAGCGTTGAGGACCACTGGTCTATTCTTTTATTCTCTTCTTTTGCTCTTTTATTGGTTTCAGTCATTTGACTGCGGCCATGCTGGAGCACTGCCTTTAGTGGAACAAATCAACCCCAGCTCTTATTCTTCGTAAGCTACGTACTTATTCTGTCAGTCTCTTTTACGGAGCCATTAAGTTGCGGGTGACATAAACACACCAACATCGGTTGCCAAGCGATGGTTAGAGCACAAACACAAACATACACACAAGCGCGCGCCCACACACACACGCCATACAACACACACCACACACACACCACACCACACACAATATATATATGTCATATATATAGATATATATATATATATATATATATATAAATATGACGGGCTTCTTTCAGTTTCTCTCTACCAAATCTTCTCACAAGGCTTTAGTAGAAGATACTTGTCCAAGGTACCATGCAGTGGGACTGAACCCAGAACCATGTGGCTGGTAAGCAAGCTTCTTACCACACAGCTACGCACGGTCTTATATCTGCCAAGACTATTTTCCTTTTCGTTTGCTCTCCACATGTTGCGTTTTAGATCCAAGGCCGTGGTTTTTCTCTTCCCAATCCTCTTCTCTGACTCACTCCTCTTCTCGTCAGCTCGACTTGAGTAACCGGAATGCATCGAAATTATATCCGCATACGTTTGACCTTGTTTTACATATCCGTGTGTGTGTGGGGGGGGGTCTGAATTCTGCATTGTTTAATGGGGTGGTTTACTTCATTGTGAACTTTTTTGTAGCTGATTGTCGTCATTATGGTGGGCCGGATGAAATACATAACAGCTCTTCTTTCGGCACTTTACGTTCTGAGTTCAAATTCCACCGAAGTCGACTTTGCCTTTCCTCCTTTTGGAGACGATCAATTGAATGAAGTACCCGTTGAGCACTGGGGAAGGGGTGGTGGTTGAACATAAATGACTAGCCCCTCCCCCTCAAACAATTATTCGAGAATTGGAAAGAATCATTGTGGTGAAATACATTATCCAAATACCCGAACACACACAGAACTAGACCAGCACTACTAGGCGCCCCTGCTTCGGCTCAACACAGCAGAAGCAACGCGACCGAACACCAACCCAAAACTGGCAGCGAAGTGACAACACAGCTGTACTCCGGTGCACAGTAAAAGCACGCAATTAAAATACGACTGAAAAATAATTATAATTCCGGATATAAATATACATTTATCCACCTATATCCTCTATAAATCTATTTATATTTATAGTTATCCTATATGTATCCAATTTACCATTTTAATGAGACTTCTAAGCTTTCCAATATAGAATACGTTTATGTAAAATATGTTTATACAAATCCTTAATACTGCAGCCCTGTGTATGTATGTGTGTGTGTGTACGTATGTATATATGTATGTATGTATGTATGTATGTATGTATGTATGTATGTATGTATGTATGCATGCATGTATGTATGTATGCGTGTGTGTATGTATGTATGTATGTGTGTGTATGTAAGTGTGTGTGTATGTATGTAAGTGTGGGTTTATGTATGTATGTGTGTATGTATGTATGTATGTATGTGTGTGCGTATGTGTGTATGTATGTACGTGTGTGCATGTGTGTATGTATGTAAGTGTGTGTATGTATGTATGTATGTATGTATGTATGTATGTGTGTGTATGTGTGTATGTATGCCTGTAAGCGTGTGTGTATGTGTGTGTATTTATACACGCATGTCTGTATGTATGCATGTAAGTGTGTGTATGTGTGTATGTATGCATGTCTGTAAGTTTGCATGCATGAATGTATGTATATATGTATGTACAGATGTATGTATGTATGTATGTATGTAGTATGTATTTATGTACGTATGTATGTATGAATGTATATATGTATGCTTGTATGTACGTATGTATGTATGTATGAACGGATGTATATATGTATGCAGGTGTATATATATGTATGCATGCATGAATGTATGTATATATCTATGTACAGATGTATATATGTATATGTATGTATGTATGTATATATGTACACACACACCACACACACACACACACATATATATATATATATATATATATATATACAAAATATATATGTTTGTAAGTATAAAAATGCATGCATGCATGTATGTATATATTTCTGGATCTCTCTATCTATCAATATACATACATATATATATGTGTGTGTGCGTCTATATATATATATATGTGTGTGTGTGTGTGTGTGTGTGTATGTATGTATGTATGTATACACGCATGTTATATACTTAATAGTGCATGTATGTATACATCGCAACGTGTTGCCAAACTATCAGAAATTTTTTTAAAAAGGAAGAAAAAGTATAAATCTCGTTTTATAATTTTTCGTTAGATTTTTTTCGCTCAAAACCATTTCCTTTTGTTTTTTTAATTTTATATTTACTCCAATTTTATTCCGGTTTTGTTGTTATAATTGCGATCGTTCGGCTTTAATCTTTGCATTTATTCATCTTTTAATCTCGTTAGTCACTTCCTCTCAGATCGTAATTTTAAAATGCAGTGACGTAAGAGATGACGTCACAGCTTTATTTCTAATGTGGTTGTTTCTTTTTAATATATTTTTGAATTAGTCAACAAATTTAAATTAGGATTGACGTAAATATGGCTGAGTCAAAGCTAGTCAAATCGGCAACAACAACAACAAAAAAATGAAAAATTACTTCTTAAAATAATAAAACAAACACAAACAAGAATATTAAAGAAATTGATGCGTAAAGTATTTGTCGAAGAAATAAAATGTCTAAAACGAAGACCTACTCCTTCTGTGTTTCACTATGTATTGATTTCTAGCTCACCTTTTTGGGGGTGGGTGGGGGTGGGGGAATTATCGATTCTATCGACTCCTGTATTTCTGAGACGTGGTTTTATCAACACCGGAAGCATGAAAGGTTGAACTTGTTAAGAATCGAAATCAAGACGTCAAGAGGCATAGCTCCATACCACACGCCTGTCTAGTGCATGTAGATATATGTGTAGCCACGTTCACACACACCACACACACACACACACACACACACACACACACACACACACACACACACACACACACACACACACACACACACACACATATTTGCTTATAAAGCATTGTTGAATAAGTTATTCTTCATGTTGTCAGCAAAAACTGCCAAGAATTGTGGCTGCGTCTGACATCTGAATGTGTTGTTGTTTCAACCAAATTTCCAAAGTGAATTGTGAGGGAACGTGGTCTAGTGCTTAAGGTGTACTCATGATCACAAAATTGAGGTTTCGATTCCCAAACCGAGCGATGTGTCGTGTTCTTGTGCTCCTGAACAAGACATTTCATTTTACCTTGATCTGCCCCACTCCGCTGCTAAATGAGTAACTTTGTAACGAATTGGTGTTCCGTCCATGAAAGAATTTTGTGATCTCAGTTACTTATGCACTGATAGATAGATAGATAGATAGATAGATAGATAGATAGATAGATAGATAGATAGATAGATAGATAGATAGATATGGCCGGTCTATGACGTTACCCTGTATTTCAGTTCCATAAAGTGCTTAGCTTTACAGCGTTTCTTCCGACCCTAAACCTATTGGCCCGTGGTCTCTCTAGCAAATGGCCTCTCTAAGAAATGGAGGAGGAAAAGTCTTCGTTACTCTGTCAACAACAAAGGATTGTCTCCCTTTGACTCCTGATTGTATTTGAACCTGTGTGGATCTCAGGACGCCTGCAGGAATTTCCTGAAGTGCAAGCAGGGTGTCCGAAGACATCTGTTCTGGAGTTAAGGATATTCCCCGGAGTTAAGGATGTTCCATCATATTACTTGTGGAGTTCCGTCTTCCTTCAGTTACCATAGATGGCTGGCTAGAGAGGTAACGTATTTTCTTTCCGGAATCCTAAAAGAGGATCTGTGGTTGGAGAGGCGCTGCCCGAACGTGTTACCGGAACATCCGATGAATCTTCGTGTGCGATTTTCGGCGATGCTGTTTCTGTTGGTGTTGACGCTCTTTACTGGTGCTGGTGCTGGTGTTGTTGGTGTTAAGGTCGTTAAAGCTGGCATTGGTGTTGGCGCTGGCGTTGGTGCCGTTAATACTGGCGTTGGGGACATCATCGGTGGTGACGCTGTTGGCGCTATGGCTATCGTCGATGGTGTTGTTGGAACTGTTATCGGTGCCACCGTGGTGAGTGATGCTGTCGCTGCTGTTATTGCTCTCATCAGTGAGTGATCTTCTGCTAGTTCTGTTCGGGATGCTTCCCTTGCTGTTGTTTATGTTGTTGATATCGCTGGCGAGGGTGCTGTTACTATTTCTGTTCAGTTTTCTGATGTTGCTGTGGATACTGTTATTCCTGCTACTGTAGTAGTCGTTGGGAAAGCTTCTGTTGTTGTTGTTGTTAAGCAACAAGACGGGTCAGGGTGATTAGGTGATGGTCTAGGGTTTAGGGACGGGAGACCCCAGACCTCGGAAAAAAAACTTTGGTCGTCTTGTTGTAGTGGAGGGCTCTTCGTTGACGCCCCAGACCACTGAGAGGTGGCCCTCGAAGTCGCTGGAAGTGGAGATCTCCAGGCCCAAATTCTTGAACGGCTGTTGCTGCTGCTAGATTCGAAAGATTCGAAACCGAATCTAAGAATTCTCGGTCGTCCAAACCACCACGATCAACAGGCGCGAAAAAAGGTTTTCTTTGTCCTGTCAAAAAGTGATTGACCTACGACCTCAGCCATGTCAGGCGAAGTTCAAATGGACAGGAGCTGACCTATTTGGGCACAATCTCTGCTGCAGTATGTCTGTCCTTCTAGCTGCCACGATTATTATAAATACGGTGGTCAACAAGGGACAGACAAGAAGAAAGGCCTAGCAGGCAAACGAGAAAGGTCTACGACACGATAGGTTTTGGTGGCAGGCCACAGAGACCGAGAGAAATGTTCGAAGTTCTACGGTAGACTACTGTCTCAGATGAACTACGCATACACACACACACACACATACACACACACACACACACACATACACACACACACACACACATACACAAACAAACATATTCATTTCTGACACATCAATTCCACAGATGTACCCTGTTTCTTTTTCTAGCAACTCGTAGCAGTTGTCAACATTTTGCATGTAGTGAAGAATTATGTGTATCAACGACAAATTAAGTCCAGTGAATAAATTATTTTAACTATGAATCAATTCACTCATTCGTTTACTTCAAAGGTATACACATCCCTTTTGCATCGGTTCACCTGATACACACACATTTAACCCCTACAGATCCAGTGATGACACATATTTATATATACGCTGAGAAAGGTGTACTTAGAACTGCACCACCCCTAAAATAAAAACAATTCGATACAGGATATTCGGAAAGCAAGGGTACCGAGTTTCGCTCCCTCACCAAAACTATACTCGGTCTACCATCTAAAAATTGCCACATTGAATAATGTGATCCATGAGGCATTGTATATGAAGAATCCAGTGGTGGGTGGGGGGGGGGTCACAACTGGAACGTCGAAAACAATGAAGAGTGTTTTGGGTGGAAAGCGTTGCGATCGTGTTGACAGAAAACATCCGTTGATGTGATTTCTACCTTTTAGCGTTTATCTTCTGAGCCATTCGAAGGGATGCATGGAAAATGTCAGGTTGCATTTTTCCCACGAATTTACAAAGTGGGAAAAGCTGAATTTTTGGTATGTAAGTTCCAGATAAGGAAAGAAGAAGAAGAAGAAGAAGAAGAAGAAGAAGAAGAAGAACAACAACAACAACAACAACAACAGCAGCAGCAGCAGCAGCAAAACAACAACAACGACGACGACGACGATTACATGGTGTAAACAAAGATACTGATGTAGTAGTAGTAGTAGCAGCAGCAGCAGTAGTAGTGGTGGTGGTGGTGGTGGTGGTGGTGATGGTGGTGGTGGTGGTAGCAGCAGCAGTATTATTTTTATTATTATTATTAGTAGTAGTATTAGTAGTAGTAGTAGTAGTAGTAGTAGTAGTAGTAGTAGTAGTAGTAGTGGTGGTGGTGGTGGTAGTAGTTGCGGCGGTTGATATGTGTGTGTTATTCACCAGAACGACGAACTGGTGTCGTGTAGTTAACGCGTGCGACAAGACGTGTTACGGTATTTGTTCCGTTTCTCGAGGTCCTGGGTTCAAATCGTCGTAGATCTTTTTAGCCTTTCAAAAAATCAAAAAAAAATCAAAAATAAAAAATAGCAATTCTAGTGAGATCAGAGGAAATTGTTTTCGTTCTGGATTGTTGAGTGATGACCTTAAACTGTTTCGCGGTTTAATACCAGCACCTGGTCCTTGATATTCTTTAAGGGATTCCACATCTGTTGCAAGCAATGGGGTCACACCCCAGGCTCTGAATAAACTACCTCCTCCCCCTTTATATAACTAACTGGCTCTTTGTCGGTTATGACGACAAGTGTTGTAATTGATCCGATCAATGGAACAACCTGCTCGTGACATTAACGTGGAAGTGGCTGAGTACTCCACAGACACACATAACATTAACGTAGTTCTCAGTGAGATTTACGTTGACACAGAATGGGATAAGCCTGGCCCCCTTTGAATTACAGGTACTACTCATATTTGCCAGGTGACTAGACAGGAGCAGAGTGAAATAAAGTGTCTTGCTCAAGGTACAAACGCGCCTCCAGGAATCGAACTGACGGTCTTGAGCCAAATACGCTAACCACTAAGCCACGAGCCTTCACAAGCTTTATAAAGCCTTGATAATAGAACCATCCACACATCCATCCATCCACACACACACACACAAAATGTATGAACTCATACATACACATACACACGTGCACACACACACACACACACACACTCTCTCTCTCTCTCTTCTCTCTCTCTCTCTATGGCTTAAAACTAAGAGAGACAAACAGAGCTGAGGTTGAACCTGGAAGAGAGAGGAACCCGTGTCATTGAAGAGGTGGCAATGAAAAGGCTTTGACAAAAATAACTGATTGATTGATAATCTGCATGAATCAAAGAATCGATTAGTCAATCGGTTAACTAGTTAAGCAATTCGCGAATAACAAGAAGCGAAGTGGAACCGGTGCGTGTGTTTATTATTGGCATAATAACCCATCCGAGATACAACAAAACAAGCTAAAATCATTCGAATTATTGGTGTGGGAGGTGTATTAAGACCTCCACGCAACATGGGAAGGATACTTTAGAAAGATCAAAGAGTGAGGAGTACTTTCAACTACGAACAACGGACTCATTTGTGTCTCAAAACCTACATTTAGTTTAAGAATAGGATTGTAATTGTAAAGGTCCATTGACCTTATTTTTCAACTATAAAAAGGTTTCTTCATTATTGAAGATGAAGCGAATGGTCCGGAAAAAAATTTGAACCTTGTTAACGACAGCTCAATCTCAGATAATTAATTTAAGACTTGGAGTCTGGGGGAAGCACTCCGTCGGTTACGACGACGAGGGTTCCGGTTGATCCGAATCAACGGAACAGCCTGCTCGTGAAATTAACGTGTAAGTGGCTGAACACTCCACAGACACGTGTAACCTTAACGTAGTTCTCGGGGATATTCAGCGTGACACAGAGAGTGACAAGGCCGGCCCCTTGAAATACAGGTACAACAGAAACAAGAGTGAGAGAAAGTTGTGGTGAAAGAGTACAGCAGGGATCACCACCATCCCCTGCCGGAGCCTCGTGGAGCTTTAGGTGTTTTCGCTCAATAAACACTCACAACGCCCGGTCTGGGAATCGAAACCGCGATCCTATGACCGCCAGTCCGCTGCCCTAACCACTGGGCCATTGCGCCTCCACAAGACTTGGAGTAAATGTATAAATAAATAGATAAAAGAATCACTCTAATAATAGCCGATACAATTATTG
>NC_042998.1:203678440-203688440 GCF_006345805.1 Octopus sinensis | reverse complement strand
TTTTAATATACGATGTGGCCTTATCACGAGTTCAGATCATCGAACAAAAATGTAATGTGTTCATTAGAAAGTGGCTAGGCCTCCCTCGGATGTTGAACAGTCGGCTCTTTATCGTAAAAGAGGTTCGTTGCAGCTACCACTAGCGTCAATAGTCGAAATATATAAACTAGGGAAGATACGGACGGTGATAATGCTGAGAGAATCGAAGGATATGGAAATCAGACGTAACCCACCAGAGGTGAAAACAGCCAAGAAGTGGAAAGCAGAAGCAGAGACTGACGACATCTTGTCTTCTCTTATACACAGAGATATGGTGGGAGCAATGCAGAACCATCGGAAAGGACTTGGTTTTGGCGCAGATCAGTTCAGACCCTTTGCAAGTATGATGCGGAGTGAACGCAGATCTGTTGTAAGCAACAGCGTCAAAACGAGGGAAGCAGAGAGAAGAGGGCTTCATTTGATCCGATGTTTTCATCAAGGACAGATGACGAGATGGGAAGAACATGTTGTTGAGAGGAAAATAAGTTGGGATGAGATATGGAAGTGGACGACATCTCGGCTGAGTTTCCTGATTCGTTCATCTTATGATGTTTTGCCATCACCTACGAATCTAGTAAGAGGGAACATCTCAGAGAATGATATCTGCAAATGTGGAAGGGTCGGTACACTGAAATATATTCTTTCTAACTGTTCCTTAGCATTGAACAGGTATACATGGAGACACAATTTGGTCCTTAAGGTTATCTTCAATGCTATAAAGAACCAAATTCATCTCAACAACACTGAGAAAAAACCGTTAAAAGTACCATCTAGAGATTTCGTTACCTTCGTGCGATCAGGTCAGCGGATCCGTTTCATGAAGAAGATCAAGAAACTTCCTGTGAGAGATGAAAAGTGGAACGGCTATTGGGAGGTGACTGCAGATTTACCTGGGTGTCAGGGATTCTTTCCCGTCCCAGTTACGAAAAAACCAAACATTTTGATGTGGTGTGAAAGAAGGAAAGTTGCAAATCTAGTCGAGTTAACAGTTCCTCATGAAGATAACATGGACGCCGCTCGGGTTCGAAAGATTGACAGTTATGTAAACCTCCCTTAGAAATGTGAAGAAGCAGGCTGGAAAGCGGAGCATTTTCCAATCGAAGTTGGATGTAAAGGGTTCGTTGGACACAGTGTGAGACGATTGTTATTATCGTTAGGCCTAACTCGTAAAGTCAATACCACCATGACCGATATCTAAACTACCGTGGAGAAGGATAGCTAGTGGAGTTGGTTAAAAAGAGACGATGAGCGATGGCTAGAAGAATATTGAGCTTTATTTGATAACCAGCTGATCTAGCAAGCGGGGCCTCATATCTGTGAGAGGGGGCCGATGCGCATTGATGCCGTCGAAAGGTAGGCCCCGAAACGGTGCGCATTCTCTCCTGATGACCCCATATACTTGCTAACTTCCGGTATGTGGACTTTTTGACTCTTAGCACTTGCATGTGCAAGTTGTTTGCAAGACATATGCAAGTATTATTTTCAATTTCGCAATTTTACGCCTGTAAACTACCAGTAAAATGGTGGTGTTGTTTGGTTTGGCTAACATGTTCCTTCATGTGTATATAGAGCTGCTTAATTAGTTGTGCATATGGCGGTGTGGGTAGTAGTGCTGTTTTTTTTTGCTCGGTTTATGGTTTTCTTGTGGTTGTTGTTTTTCATAGTCTTGTTGTTGTCGTTGTCGTTGCTGTTGTTACTGTGCTAGTGGGCATTTAGTTTTTAAATGTGCTTTGCTACCACAAACGTAGCAACTTGGCTTTCTGCCTTCGACGGCTACATGCAAGCTCGAATCCTCTGTTAATTGGATTCGGTGGGGAATTTTTTCAAAATTTGCTGGATCGATTTGAGCAAATATTTCTACTCCCTGGTCAATCCAGTTTTGCTAGTCTTGGACAGCGATTTCCAATATATGGATTTCGTCCTCGATGTCATTGCAAATGGCAGACACGAGCCATTTTATTTCAATTTCAGGGGGCACATTTTTTATTTTATTTTTGTGACCCTACGACCAAGATATATAGGGATCATGAGGAGATTTTCATGTTGAAAGGGCCTTGTGGAGAGGTCCTTGGCTCGCTCTTCGCTGTCGAATCTTACTTCGATCATCGCAAACCCGTTTCCCCTCGTTATGTAGTCTTTAAAGTCCCATATCGGCCTTAAACATTTTTTCCACATTTTCCTGAGTGGCTCTTTCATGTACTTTTGTTTTCGGGTTGAGTGTCTTGTAAATGATTGTTTTTTTGGGGTTTTTTTTTTTAGATATTTTTTGTGATGTTTTCAGGTGTCGGTAATTGAATGGTGACAACATTTTTTGTAAACATTTCTTTGCAGGCAAGTAATTCTTCTTTGGAAAAATGCATTATTTAAAATTTTTATGGGGCTTCAAAGCCGCGGCAAAATTGTTATCAGTATTCGTGTTGGTTGTGGTGGTGGTGGTGGTGGTGGTAGCAGTGGTGGAGGCAGTGGTTATAGTAGCAGAAGCATTCGTGCCTTCTAAGGCCTGTGTGTGTTCACGTGGAACGGCTTTGCCTTCAGCTTCCTTCGCCTCTAACATTGGTAGAGGCGGGAAGTCAGCCTCGTGGTTTCGCTCAGCCATGTTTGTTTAGAAATATGGCAAAGAAACCGAAGAAAATAGAAATGTAAATAGGTTTGAAATTGTCCCTAGGAGTCAAACGAAAGCTGAGATAGATAGACAGACAGACGGACAGACAGATAGATAGTGAATGAGTGAGTGAGTGAGTGAGTGAATGAGTGAGTGCGAGAAGGAGTAAGTGAGTGAGTGAGTGAGTGAGTGATGAATTACGGCAACGAAATAAGTGAGTGAGAATGGGAAGGAAATCAGTGGGAGCGACATAGAGAGGGGAAGAATGATAAGAAGGAATGAGGCGTGGAGTGTGTAATGAATGGGTTATTAAATCGAAATTGAATTCTAATGAATAACCGTCGAGACGAGGTGTTGGTGGGGGAGAGACGTTCATTGAAGAATAGTAATTAATACAGCAAAGAAATAGAAAAAAAACAAGAAAAGTGAATCAAAACATTAACCTCTCCTCGTCGCCATTACAGTGTCTTGCAGTTTCTGGCAAATTCTATTAAAATCTCTTTGTTGAATCATCCGAACACACATACCTGGATTCTAAAACAGGTGAAGTGAGTCAGTGGTGATGGTCGTGGTGGGTGTGTGTTGAAGATTTTAAAATTACTTGTTTGTTTTTTCTTTTTTGTGCCATTTTTAGAATTTTGTTTAAGGCGGCGAGTTGGCAGAAGCGTTAAGCACGCCGGGCAAAATTTACGTTCTGCGTTCAAATTCCACCGAGTCCAACTTTACCTTTCATCCTTCTAAGATCGATAAAATAAGTACCAGTTATGCATTGGGGTCGATGTAATTGACTTACCTCCTCTCCGAAATTGCTGGCCTTGCGCCAAAATTTGAAACGAATATTAGAATCTTATTTCACTCGGCCGTGTCTGCTTCGCAGTGGTAGACATTGTGTGCATGCATGTGTGCGTGTGTATGCGTGTGTGTGTATGTGTATGTGTGCGTGTGTGTGTGTATGTGTGCGTGTGTGTGTATGTGTGTGTATGTGTGTGTGTGTGTGTGTGTATTAAGAAAAAAGAGGTAGTAAGAATTTTGGATGACTATTATTTAGCGCTTTCGTCTCGTTTCAGAGATTCATCAGGAATGATATGCCATTTGTATATATGTGAATTAATTTCAAAAAAATATGGAGTTGAATTGAGAAGAGAAAGTTCTTTATTTTGAATCTATGTGTGTCTATATTTGTGTGTGTGTCTGTGTGTGTATATATATGTGTGTGTATGTGTATATATGTGCGTATGTGTATATACAAGTGTGTTAGTACCTGTATATGTGCGTGTGGTGAATTTTTGGAGGCTTGGTTAGAGGCAGACATTAATTTAGTTACACTACATATATTGAAGAAAGAGGGTAATCATCTAAGAATCCATAAAAATATGCATTCATATATGTCAATAGATGGGGTTTATTAATCAAAGCGTACAGTATTACAGATAAATTATGGGATCTTACAAATTGCTTTCACATTAGGTATTAAAGCTGGATGTTAGATAATTGCACGGTTAAGTAATACCGCGGGCTCATCAGAACAGTAACCATGCTGTTATCTAGTATCTTGTTTTGATACCCTGTGTGAAACTGATTGGTAAAGCCGGCTTTAGTATACATATGGGATACAGTATACTTTGATTAACACAAGAGGGGAGATACCAACAAATTAAAGAATCTGCTTTAAATAAACACAATACCACCACTACCACCACCACCAACAATAGCAACTACACCACCACCACTACCACCACCAACAACAACAGCCGTTCAAGAATTTGGACCTGGAGATCTCCATTTCCAGCGACTTCGAGGGCCACCTCCCAGTGGTGTCGGGTGTCAACGAAGAGCCCTCGACTACAACAAGACGACCAAAGTTTTTTTTTTCCAAGGTCTGGGGTCTCCCGCCCCTAAGCCCTAGACCATCACCTAATCACCCTTACCCGTCTTGTTTCTTAACAACAATAACCACCACCAACAACAACTACTACTACTACTACAGCTACTACTACTACTACTACTACTACTACTACTACTACTACTACTACTACTACTACTACAACTACTACTACTACTATTACTACTACTACTACAACACCTATTACTACTATTACAGCTATTACTACTACTACTACGACCACTGTTACTACTACTACTACTACTACTACTACTACAACTACTACTACTACTATTACTACTACTACTACAACACCTATTACTACTATTACAGCTACTACTACTACTACTACGACCACTATTACTACTACTACTACTACTACTACTACTACTACAAAAATTAAACACCAATAAAATCAACGCCAAACACTTCTTAATAATATTGAAACCGTTACCTTAGCAACCAAATCAGGCAAATTATAGTAAATAAGTTGATATAGTAAAACATGTCAGTAACAAATCCCTTTAGGGTGGTGTACAGGAAGACACTGAATCTCTCCGCCAGGGGGCGTCTCAAACGGAAGTGACATCATCGACTGACAAATCGTGAAATTCAACTTCCTGTTTTTCCTCAACGGTTGAAACGAATTTAATTAGCTTCTAACTACCATTATCTTTTCATGTGTGTGTGTGTGTGTGTGTGCGTGTGTGCGTGTGTGTGTGTGTGTGCGTGTGTGTGTGTGGTGTGTGTGTGTGTTTGTGTGTGTGTGTGCGTGTGTGTGTGTGCGTGTGTGTGTGTGTGTGTGCGTGTGTGTGTGTGTGTGTGCGTGTGTGTGTGTGTGTGTGTGTGTGTGTGCGTGTGTGTGTGTGCGTGTGTGTGTGTGCGTGTGGTGTGTGTGTGTGTGTGTGTGTTTTATATTCCTATCGTCTGCTTCTTTTCTCTCCTCCTTTCTCTCCTTTCTCCGTTTGTCACGTTTTCATTTTTGTTTCAGGTCTTAAATGTCATTCTCTCTTTCTTCCCCACTCTCTCTCTCTCTTTCTCACTCTCTCCTTTCCTCTCTCTCTCTCTGTCTTTCTTTCTCTCTCTTTCTCTCTCTCTCTTCTCTCTTTCTCACTCTTTCTCTATTTCTTTCTTTCTCTCTTTCTTTCTCTCACTCTCTTCTCTTTTTCTCTCTTTCTCTTCTCTCTTTCTCTCTCTTCTTCTTTCTCTCTCCCCCTCTCTCTCTCCCTTTCTCGCATATACACATGCGTGCACAACTCATACACACATATATACATTTGTATGTGTATGTATGTTTGTATGTATGTATGTATGTATGTATGTATGCGTGTGTGTGTGTATGTATGCATGTATGTATATGTGTATTGACAGACAGACAGATTTCATAGAGAGAGAGAGAGAGAGTTGAGCTAACGTAAGCATCTTTAATACAAGGAACATTAAAAAGCTAATTAGAAATAATTAAACGGCGAGGGAAAAAAGTGTTAATCAATGACTAATATTATTTTAATTATTACGACAAGTGTGGGGGACAACTCCGTACGTGTTTCGACCTTATTATCATCCATCAGCGGAGCACAAACTGTCACCTACTTCCCGATATAGTGATGAGAGAGTCACTGCGTTACACTAATATTCACTAATTGATACCGACACAGAATTGGTTAATGCTAACTAAACCAACCAAGCATTCTTCCAAAGATAAAAGATAAACTCTTCGCTTCTTTCCAGAAATAATTATCAGGGGGGAATGCAAATTGTGTTTTGTGAAATCCCTTATCGGTTTCTTGCTAATAATCTAGCGACAGAAAATTTGCTGACGTTATTTTGAACGTCTGATTATGCTAGCAAAACTTAATATGATGATTACGTACGAGAAATTACTTCTTGGCTGTCTTTTGAGATTCGTCCACCGACATTTGATGTTCTTCGTTGTGTCTTGTGTTTGTGGAATACTGTGTCCTAATTAATATCGAACCGTAAGTCGGTAATTTATCGCCAAAAGCTGAAGCTTGTATTAGCTTCAGCATGAAGAGGACTTTGTGTAATGCAAAAAATAGGAGTGGTTTTGAAAGTGGAATAGATTGTGTAAGTATGCATAGAAGTTGTCCTACAGATCAAACTATTAAAGAACGTGATATGATGTAATCTCTCTATATATAAAGCTGAAGTTGTCTGTGTATGGCAGGTTTGGTAGCCTTCAACTAACACTATTTCCTCCGAGACCCTGCGGCGCAAGTTGACCAAAATTAAGAGTATGATAGAAGAAGGCTTGCTCTTCCTTCCGTAGAAGAAAAACTTCAAGTCGGACCATGTTAACACCAAAAATTATTTACATTAAAAAGGTGCTTTTTTTCTATGAAAATCCCTATTTTTTACGATTTTTTGACTGCTGTGTCGCCATTTTTCGGTGTATTTCAACCAGAAAAATGTTCATTTGAAGAGAATAACAAGCTACATAATGCAAAATATTTACTTTTCAAAAATTATAATTCTAAAGGGTCGAAAAGAAAACAAACCCGTGCAACGCCGGGCAATACTGCTAGTTCAGTTATAAAAATAAACGAAGTGATAATCCCAGCTCCAGTGTTTTCTTCGGATAAGAGCCGACATGGGATTAAACAAAATCGTTAACACCACCTTTGATCACAGGCTTACGCATTTAGGATTGACCTGGGGTTAAACAACAACAGTAACAATAGTGATCAATACTTCCCTAGTAATATGTACTTAAAATAACCAGCTGACGGTGAGGTCTCCAAAGAGGTAGTTTAACCTGCTAGAAGTAGTGACCAAATTCCACCTCGTCTTCTGCCTTCTTGAGTGAAAGCTATATAACACAGTATAGTAGTGTCTGGTATACAAACGGAAAGAGACGGTCACGGATGGAACACACTTGATCGTTGAACTGTCAAATCAAGTCCGATTTTTTATCATTCTTACCAAGAGAAGAACGTGAAGCGTTGGTCGAAGATAGGACCCGGCGGCCGAAGAGAATGGTTCTACGGCGCAACGGAGGTTGGTTTCGAACTGGCAGCCCGTCGGTCACGGAAATTAGTGTTCCAGTTGATCCGATCAACACAACAGCCTGCTCGGGAAATTAACATGCAAGTGGCTGAGTACTCCGCAGACACACGTCTCCCCACCCCCTTAACGTAGTTCTCAAAGGATTTCGCTTATCACAGAATGCGACAAAGTTGGCTCCGTTGGAAATACAGGTAGAACTTATTTTTGCCAGTTGAATGGAATGGAACAATGTGAAATAAAGTGTCTTGCTCAAGGACACAATGCGCCGCCGGGTTTCGAACCCATGACCTTATGATCATGAACCGTGGAGGCGCAATGGCCCAGTGGTTAGGGCAGCGGACTCGCGGTCATAGGATCGCAGTTTCGATTCCCAGACCGGGCGTTGTGAGTGTTTATTGAGCGAAAACACCTAAAGCTCCACGAGGCTCCGGCAGGGGATGGTGGTGATCCCTGCTGTACTCTTTCACCACAACTTTCTCTCACTCTTACTTCCTGTTTCTGTTGTACCTGTATTTCAAAGGGCCAGCCTTGTCACTCTCTGTGTCACGCTGAATATCCCCGAGAACTACGTTAAGGGTACACGTGTCTGTGGAGTGCTCAGCCACTTACACGTTAATTTCACGAGCAGGCTGTTCCGTTGATTCGGATCAACCGGAACCCTAATCGTCGTAACCGACGGAGTGCTTCCAGATCAAGAACAAATCGCCTGACCACTAAGCCACGCATCATCATGGCGGTCAGTTTTATCTTTACCAACTAGAGGCACCCCCGCAATGTGAATGGTTTCACTGATAGACAACAGAGGCATTTAAGTGCACGCGCGAATACACATACACACACACACGCACACACACACATACACACACATACACATACACGTACAAACACATACAAACACGCACACACAAACACGCATATGCAGAGATATGTATGTAAATGCATAAGTATATGTGTGTATATACACATAGGCGCAGGAGTGGCTGTGTGGTAAGTAGCTTGTTTACCAACCACATGGTTCCGGGTTCAATCCCACTGCGTGGCACCTTGGGCAAGTGTCTTCTACTATAGCCTCGGGCCCGCAAAGCTTGTGAGTGGATTTGGTAGACGGAAACTGAAAGAAGCCCGTCGTATATATGTATATATATATATATGTATGTGTGTATGTCTGTGTGTCTGTGTTTGTCCCCCTAGCATTGCTTGACAACCGATGCTGGTGTGTTTACGTCCCCGTTACTTAGCGGTTCAGCAAAAGAGACTGATAGAATAAGTACTGGGCTTACAAAAGAATAAGTCCCGGGGTCGAGTTGCTCGATTAAAGGCGGTGCTCCAGCATAGCCGCAGTCAAAATGACTGAAACAAGTAAAAGAGTAAAACGAGAGAGATATGATGATGTGTATTTATGTATACAAATGCATATAAATGTGTGTGTGTGTGTGTGTGTGTGCGTGTGTGTGTGCGTGTGTGTGTGCGTGTGTGTGTGTAGGAAGAAAAACAGACAGACAGATTGACAGATTAGAGATAGATAGGTAAAAAGAGACAGACAGACGGACGGGCCGAAAGACAGACGGACAGTCAGACGGACGGGCCGAAAGACAGACGGACAGTCAGACTGACAGACGGATGGACAGGCTGGCTGACAAACACACACACACACAACACACACATATATAGCGAGAGAGAGAGAAAGAAGAGAGATACAGGGTAGAGAAATTGTACGCTGCTAATGCTCTCTGACGTCATCCACAGTAGTTGCACAATTGTCGCTGCATCTACCCGGGTGTTGTACGTTGAGTATAAAACAAATTGGAGAGACGCAAAATGGAATACGCGGGTAACTTAATTGTTCACAACAATCATTTCGACTCATCCCGCATCGATCTCTCGCCAGGCCTGTTACCCCACTTCTGCACTTAGGGATGCACCACAGCGGGTTGTTTAGTTTGCCACCCGCGAGGGGTCGATGCAGGATGGGTCGAAACGATTGTTGCCGGCAATAAAGTTTCTTGTGTATTCCAGTTTCCCTCCCAATCATTTGTTTATATATACGTATATATATGTATGTCTATCTATCTATCTATCTATCTATCTATCTATCTATCTATCTATCTATCTATCTATCTATCTATCTGTCTGTCTGTCTATCTATCTATCTATCTATCTATCTATCTATCTATCTATCTGTCTGTCTGTCTATCTATCTATCTATCTATCTATCTATCTATCTATCTATCTATCTATCTATCTATCTATCTATCTATCTCTCTCTATATATATACATATATATATATGTGTGTGTGTGTGTGTGTGTGTGTGTGTGTGTGTTTTGAAAGGCCAGACCCGCTAGTCCTCTCTTTGTGTCTGACCGTGGTCACTGCTACATCGATATTCTTCCCTGCGTTTGTGAAAGCTCTGTATCTCTGCCGTAAGGCTTCATTTCCACACACGCCAGC
>NC_042998.1:203665940-203673440 GCF_006345805.1 Octopus sinensis | reverse complement strand
TCATCAGCTAAAATACATGTGAGTTCTCTAGACATCCTAGTGGTTGAGGCTATACTCATGAAGTAATGTAGATAATTAAGTAACATAAACAGATTCCATAGGCTCAAAACGAAAAAGACTTTCTCACTTTCCCGAGCATCAAACTCATACACTAGCTTGTTGTTCATACACCTGTCTTCGTTTTTTTATTTTTCTGTAAATTTCAACTAATACACACACACACACACACACACCATATTATATATATATATATATATATATATGTATTCTATATATATATATAGAGAGGAGAGAGAGAGAGACAGACAGACAGACAGATAGACAGAGAGAAGTTATGAAAGATAATGGTGTCAGGTAATGCTGAATAAGTGCTATAGATAGACCATAGTTAAGTTCCAGGTTCTGTGGTTATACGAAAAAGGGGTTCAACGTTGGTCCTATGTCAGCGTGTGTATATAAAAGTTTTTCGTAATGAGATTAAAAATACCCAAAGCTGTGTAGATTTTAGAACATTTATATAAATGTTCTAAACTCTACACACCCTTAGTTTTTATCTCATTACGAAAACATTATATATATATATATTTCGTTTGGGGATTTGGTTTGCAAGATTCTTTATGTGAGTTCGTGTGTTGAAGCATATTCTGTTGTGTCTGGGGGAAAGTCATTCTTTTTTTGTGCGTTATAATTTAACACACTCGCCGGAAAAATTTCCATTTATTTCTTACTTTATTTTTCTAAAATTTTCGTTACGTCTTATAATCTTTTGAAAACGCAACGAAAAAATTAGAAAAATAATTAAAGAAATGAGTGGATATTTTACCGGTGAGTGCGATAAATTACAAGGCACTAAAAGAGAATGACTCTCCCCAGACACAACAGTATATATATTATATATATATAATATATATATATATATATTATATATATAATATATATATATATATAATATATATCAGTTATAAGAATTCATTAAGAATCGTGACATATCAAACTGTATGACGCCAGAAAACGGGTTGGTATAATTTAGAGCTGACAGAGAAATCGTACGTTGTCGGTTAGTTGGTCTTTTAAATTATGCGACTACATTGAATAAAATTGTACCGACACAACTGTGGGTTGTGTTTCTTTTGCAAGGTTCTTGGTGTGAAATCGTGTGTTGAAGCAGACATTGAACCAAATATACACAGGCACTCGTATGGTACCTGTGTTTAATTGGGAAACAATGATATCCCCAAGTATAACAATATATTATATATATATATATATAATTAATATATATATATTATGAAATAGAAAGATGAATAATCTTGTTGTAGATTAATCAAAAGTTAACCGATACCTTAGTAGCAAAAATCACAGCAGTAAACAGCACGGTGGAGGTACAACATCTGGCGTTGCAACCGTGCGTTGGTGCGGATAATGAAATTAAAACATTATTGGTGAATTGAAGAAATGGAGCTGAACGCAGATTGAACAGAAATCGTTTTATTTCATTCTACACGTGTTTCGAAAGGCACCAATTACCAAAATCCGATTGAATAATGGGACCATATTGTGTCTTTCTCTTCAGGAAGAAAAAAGGAAATCCGTTAGAGAAACAAAAACAGAACAGAGGCGGAGCAAAAACCAAATCGAACTATGCTCCTAAGAGCCCATGGCGAAACTGTTTATCAGTGTATGCGATGAGAACCGGTGGCTGAAGAATTCTACAGGTCAGGCATCGGTCAATCATGTGGGTGAGGGTGTATAGATGTTCTTAGTGACCGAGAATAAAGTTCTGACTATTTAAGGAATATTGGATGTTTTATAAGGGGCGAGAAAAAATCTACTTAGAGACGTGTGTGTGTGTATACTGTTCTATATATGTGTGTGTTGGCGTAGGGGTAGAAAACATTTTTTGTGTACGTGTGTGCGTTTGATCGTTCGGCTGTCAGTGGCTACTGCCGTGATAACCGTTGGGTGGCAGAAAGAAAAAAAATATATATATATTATGTTTTATGTGTGTGTGTGTTCATCTGAGCCTGCCTTGTCAAGGAAACCCCCCGCTGTGAAAAAACCAAGCCCCGTTTGTCTTACAGGAGTAATTCCCTTGCAGTGGATAATCGTAGATATCTTAAAGGCTATTTCAGAATTTGTTACTAAGGGCTATGGGTGCCGGTATTATTTATAAACGCTATTTAAAAGCCAGATAAGTGTAACGCCGCCAATGGGGGCATCGAAAAGCCGACTGTATCTTTCTATTTCACATAATACATACCGCTTCGTCAAGAAACTGCTACTTTAACCGATACCAATAATGGAGTTGTTCGAGATTGATGCGTCCCTTAAGGATATTCCTATACCACCAAAGGATGCCTTCCTTAAGGAGTTGGTTTGTAAAACCAACGCATTCATAAACCGGATAAGATGGCTCATTTTCTTCCACGAGAACGAAGATCTAAAATCGAACCGGACAACGGCATCGTCCGAATACGGCCGGCTTTTTAAAACATTGGATACGCCGCCACCGAACCCAAGACTGAAGAAGTTTGAGGACGACTTGTGGGACATAGTTAGAAAGATTAAGTTCAGGAAGTCACCCAGGAGAAATGCCCACCTCAGATACCTAGATAAAATTACCAAGGACATTAATAGATCGGACGGAGTCCGGTCCAGTCCGACAAGACCAGGAACACATACAAGATGCCCATTAAGGAGTACCTAGATTTACTCGGTAAAGAGATCAAGAAAAATTATAGAAAAACCAATTGGAGTCCCTGAGGAAGGTTAACTTGGAATTAAGGAAATAATATTTAAACACCGAATTCAATGAGAACTCAGCCGCTTAGCCCCAAGCAACCCAGATTTATAGTGAAGGACCATAAGCCTAACTTCCACACCAACCCAGCGCTAAGACTCATATGCCCTGCTAGATCTGATATCGGGATAATCAGTAAGTACATTTTAGATAAATATATCCCTAGTTAGTAAACAAGCTGAAGCTCAGCCTCTGGGCCAACTCCTCCCAGGTAGTGAAGTGGTTCTCTTCCATCCATCCAATAAGAACCGTACTAGGTTCATTCAGTTTGATATCGCCAGCTTCTACCCCTCGATTAACCCTAGTGTGCTAAATAAGGCCCTCTGGCATGCTCACAACAAGGCTGGCCTCACCAGAGAAGAGATAGATATCATTTTAGTTGCCAGGAAATCGTTTATTAAGTTTGATAATAAGTTGTGGATCCGTAAAAATACTCCCAATGAATTTGATGTGCCTATGGGTAGTTCGGATAGTGCGCAGATAGCCGATTTAGTCGGAATATATATTCTCTAGAAATTGTCCGACCAATTCCCGGAGATCGCGGGCGGCCTGTATCGTGACGATTGTCTGTTTTACCTGCAAAACACCACGAACAGAATAGTGCAGAAAACTAAGAGCAGGTTAGCTAGGTTTTTTAATAGAATGGGCATGAGTATAGTTTTTGATAATGAACTCACCAAGGCTAATTTCCTAGACGTTACACTTAACCTTAATAGCGACTCATACTGCCCTTACCATAAGCCTTCCACTAATTTGAAGTATGTCAGTGTCTTCTCAAATCATGCCAAAACCGTAACAGACAATTTGGTTAAAAACATCTCTCTAAGATTGTCTGGCTTGTCCGCCAGTGCCGATATTTTTATGCAGAAAGCGGAATTTTATAACGCCGCACTGTCCAAGGCCGGTTATAGCAGAAGGTAATTTATATTGATCCGGCCCTTCCGATGCCATCATTAGGTCATCAGGATAGGGCCGTATATAATAACATTAACATTTTAAGTAAGGACGGGAGCGCGGCGGATGCCGGGGTAGTCGCCCCCGCATTTAATTTAGCGAACAGGATAATTATCGGTCCGGGAGGTCTTACACTAACCCAAGACCCGTTATTTATCCGAGAATCACCCACCAGAGTGCGAGAGCTGGCGTCCCGACCCATCACACTGATAGGAATAAGCATATATGGTTTGTAATCCCCTTTGGTAAGCAGATTAGAACTAACCTCCCCCTCTTGTTTAGACAAGCCATCGCCAATAACTTCCCCAGAAATTCCAAATATTACTCCTCGGTTAACTCACATAAAGTTAGGATAGCTTTCTCCAACACTAAAAACCTCGCCCAGATAATCGCGCTCCCATAATAATAGGCTACTTACTAAGACCCTATCACCTTTTCCGGAGGCACAGCCTCTTCCGCTCCCGGTTTAATGCTCAGTAGGAATTATTATAGTAGTAATAATGATATGAGAGCCAGTACAGTGACACATAATCTCATCTCCAGCCAGGGAGTACCCACTAGGGGTATTTATAAATAGGGGTGTGTGGTTGACGGTAACAATGGGAGTAGGGTAGAGAGCCCCATTAGCATCCCCAGCATCATTTCCCGCAATAGCAGTACCACGGGCAGTAGCAATGACAGCACTCTGATAGATAGTGGAGAATCAGGGGTTATTCCTATAGTTAATAGTGACGTAGTGGAAAATAGAGTAGTAAGCGGCTGCAGGTCTCGGAACGAATATAGTGACAGGAACGCAGTTCTAATTTCAGAAACTAATCCTAGCAGATTAAGATTCACGTCGGCGAACTCCAAGATCAAAAACGCCGTCTACTACAATGCAAGGTTTACACGGACTCAGATGTCTTCACTTATGTAGGGGCATCATCCTCAAGATTTCTTTGCGTGTCTCCAATCATTACGCAACTTTTCGGGACGTGAACAAGCGCCAGACCACGGGACTCAGTAAGCTAATATGGCGACTGAAGGATACGACTTAAGCTACAGGCTGGAATGGTCAATTTTGTCGGTGCCCTCCCATTTGATAGGGGCAGAAGACAGTGCAACCTTTGTGTCTCCGAACTCTTCCATATTTTGTTTGCCAGAGGCCGGATGGTAAACGGGCTCTTACAGTCGGCTTTTCGATGCCCCCATTGGCGGCGTTACACTTATCTGGCTTTTAAATAGCGTTTATAAATAATACCGGCACCCATAGCCCTTAGTAACAAATTCTGAAATAGCCTTTAAGATATCTACGATTATCCACTGCAAGGGGAATTACTCCTGTAAGACAAACGGGGCTTGGTTTTTTCACAGCGGGGGTTTCCTTGACAAGGCAGGCTCAGATGAACCCACACACACATAAAACATAATATTATATATATTTTTTTTTTCTTTCTGCCACCCAACGGTATCACGGCAGTAGCCACTGACAGCCGAACGATCAAACGCACACACGTACACAAAAAATGTTTTCTACCCCTACGCCAACACACACATATATAGAACAGTATACACACACACACACGTCTCTAAGTAGATTTTTTCTCGCCCCTTATAAAACATCCAATATTCCTTAAATAGTCAGAACTTATTCTCGGTCACTAAGACATCTATACACCCTCACCCACATGATTGACCGATGCCTGACCTGTAGAATTCTTCAGCCACCGGTTCTCGCATACACTGATAAACAGTTTCGCCATGGGCTCTTAGGAGCATAGTTCGATTTGGTTTTTTGCTCCGCCCTGTTCTGTTTTTTTTTCTCTAACGGATTTCCTTTTTTCTTCCTGAAGAGAAAGACACAATATGGTCCCATTATTCAATCGGATTTTGGTAATTTGTGCCTTTCGAAACACGTGTAAATGAAATAAAACGATTTCTGTTCAATCTGCGTTCAGCTCCATTTCTTCAATTCACCAATAATGTTATATATATATATATATATATATATGTTTGCATGTATGCACGTATGTATGTATGTATGTATGTATACAAAGTGCCTGATACAGTCAAAATATTTTGAAATGTTTTGAAATAAAACAAATCTTCAAAACAAACAAAAATAAGAGAGATTATCACAGACCTTATGGAAGATGTGAAGAGGATTTTGTCTGTCAGAGTTTTCGCCGTCATCAGCTTTTTAAAACAGGTAATATAAACACTTGGTGGGGGGGGGGGTTCTCTGTTTTTCAACATAGAAAACCTGATGACAGCGGAAAGCTGTCATCTTAAGAAGCTGAGACATCTTAAGAAAGCCTTTGGTAAGGTTCGATGCCGTGTAATTTGATTGTGGTTAAAAATACAGAGGAATGACTTCTGAAAGCTATGCATAGAGATACTGTTAGTAATTCAGTGTGAAGATGGGTGTCTACCATGATATTACTGGTATTTTATTAACTCTTTATGATAGTGACACCTGAGCAACAGACTCGGCTACATACTGTGAGACATGAAACGTTTCTTTAATTTGGATTTGTTATCTGGAACGGTCGTAAAGCTGAGAAATATTGGTAAACATAAGGCAGAGACTGTCGAAAGGAAGAGATTAAAATCATTGGTTTACTTCAGAATAGTTTACTTGTAGAAAAATAAATCCTTTCTACTGAAAGCAACAGACCTCAAATTTTGGGAGGAAGGGATTAAGTCGATTACATCAACCCCAGTGCGTAACTGGTACTAATTTAATCGACCCCGAAAGGATAAACGGCAAAGTCGACCTCGGCGGAATTCGAACTCAAAACCTAACAGCAGACGAAATACCTTTTTCTTTACTACCCACAAGGAGCTAAATACAGAGAGGACAAACAAGGAGCGACAAACGGATTAAGTCGATTATATCGACCTCAGTGCGTAACTGGTACTTTATTTATCGACCCCGAAAGGATGAAAGACAAAGTCGACTTCGGCGGAATTTGAACTCAGAACGTAACGGCAGACGAAATACGTATTTCTTTACTACCCACAAGGGGCTAAACACAGGGGGGACAAACAAGGACAGACAAAGTGATTAAGTCGATTATATCGACCCCAGTGCGTAACTGCTACTTATTTAATCGACCCCGAAAGGACGAAAGGCAAAATCGACCTCGGCAGAATTTGAACTCAGAACGTAACGGCAGACGAAATACAGCTAAGCATTTCGCCCAGCGTGCTAAAGATTCTGCCAGCTCGGGGCCTTACTTGTAGAAAAATATATAGGTGAGCTTGAAGAATCGTTACCATGCCGGATGAAATGCTAAGCGGCATTTGGTCCGTTCTGAGTTCAAATTCCGCCGAGGTCGACTTTGCCTTTCATCCTTTCAAGGTCGATAAAATAAGTACCAGTGGGTTAGTGGAAAAGATTTTAGGTCAGTATATTACTGGTAGAAATTGGTAGAATATATTACTGGTAGAAATTGGTAGAATATATTACTGGTAGAAATTGGGTACACACCCGCCAACATCATTAAATATAAAGCATTAATAAGTTGACTCGAGCAGGGTTTGAACGCAGAACACAGAGAGTTGACACCAGATGTCAATTCAAACCCGTTCAGTTTCTCTCACCTATTCTATGAACTATCAACCAGTAATAAGCTGTCTCAGAGGTCACTCGATCTCCTAGAAACAGCAGCTACACATTCTATTTTCGTAAAACCGGGAGAGTGTATTGAATAACTTGGTTTCAGATATAATACTTAAGATTAAAGATGGGATGGTCATGGCTG
>NC_042998.1:203648440-203658440 GCF_006345805.1 Octopus sinensis | reverse complement strand
ATACTGCACCATTCCTATTACACGTAGAATTACATAGTATATCACGTGGTTCATCTCCATAGTCACGTGATTAGGGTTTGTTTAATACGGTGAGCAGTTTGATGTGGAGAAACTTAGTTTTTCAATTAGATTAATCTTCAAACACCAGCCGAACCTGTATCTTTCCGATCTTCACTCTCTTCGGGGTCACAGCCACACAGCTTATCAACTGTGCAATGCGTAAGCCTTATTACCATCCCTTGAAAAGTTGCAGCTACGAAACAAATGGCAGTCTGAAGGAGCAAAGCCGGGAGAATAAGGTGGATGGGGAATTTTTTCCCAACCAAGCTCTTCAATCTTCTGTGATGTGATCTTCGCAGTGTGGGGTTGCGCATTGTCCTGATGAAACATCACTCCTTTTCGATTCACTAAAGCGGATCTTTTTTCCTTCAAAGCTTGGTTCAAACGCTCTAATTGCTGACAGTAGACTTGAACATTGATTGTTGCATTAGGTGGTAACAATTCAAAGTGAATTACTCCTTTGCAATCCCACCAGAGAGAGAGAGAGAGAGAGAGAGAAGAACCTTTTTTCCCATGAAGTTCCCTTCTCGGTTGTGGTTGAGCTTTTTCCCTTTTACCAAGCCACTGTTTACGACGTTTAACATTTCGATACAAAATCCATTTTTCATCACAAGTCTATCCAAAAAGTGGGAAATGAGTTTGCGAGAATGGAGAGAAGAGCAGATGTCAACTCGGGATTTGCGATTGCTTTCGGACAATTCATGAGGCATCCATTTTCCTAGTTTAAGAACCTTTCCAAGTTGTTGAAGATGACGATGAAAAATTGTATGGTTTGAACTAAGCTTTATTGCCAATTCTTCAACTGATAATGCAGGATTTTCTTCAAGTAATGCATCAAGGAGCTTATCATCAAACTCAATTGGACATCCTGTTCGATCTTCATCTTCAAAGCTGGAATCTCCACTTCTGAATTTTTCAAACCATCTTCTGCAAGTTCTTTCATTCAAGCATTCTTTCCCATAAACTGAGTGTATGTTTCGAGTCGCTTTCGCTGCAGAGTCTCCTTTTTTGTCTCCATTATGTGCCTCAAATGCTCTTTGGATATTTCCATCTTAGAATGGGTTTTAATCAAAGAATTTTTAATTCTATTATTCTATAAAATAATATTTAATTACTTTAAATGTACACAAATGCTTAAAAATAATATTTAATTCCATTAGACATTCTAAAATACTATTAAATTTCATTCAATTTAAAAAAAGGTAAAATAGGACAGAACTAATGGGATGACCTGATCATACATACATACATACACACACACACACACACACACACACACATACATACATACATACATACATACATACATACATACACACACACACAAACACACACACACACATACATACATACATATATATATATATATATATATATATAATATATATATATATATATATATATATATATATATATATATATATATGTATATATATATATACGACGGGTTTCTTTATGTTTCCGTCTACTAAATCTGCTCACAAGGCTTTGGTTGGCCCACTTGCCAAAGGTGCAACGCAATGGGACTGAACCTACAACCATGTGGTTAAGAAACAAGCTTCTTAGCACACAACCACAAACAGAAGAACGTCTCTGCCATGCTGAGAATGATAGAGGAAGATCAAGCAGGACAAGAGGACACAGGAAAACCAATTATGTACAGAGGAATTCTCCTGCTATGATCCAAATAATACAGGAAGACCAATTATGATTGGAGTAATGTAGAAGACAAGTTGAGATCAGAAACCAGCAGGAAAACATGACTGTATTTCTATTTGAGAAAGAATAACTAGGTTTATGATCATTAAATGTTATGTACATATGTAGAATGTTATGTACGATATGGGAACGAATTTTCGGTGTGATAAAAGTTTATTCTGGATAAAAAGAAACCGATATGATACTGGATCCTAAGTATAAGAATGTTTCTGCAAGAGAATAGATTCTTGCTGTGCGATTTCAGGTGAATCGATTCAGTAGAAATGTTTTTTTTTTTTCTATTTAAAGCAATCGACAATTTTAGGTTGGAAAATAACAATGATGCAATTCCACTCAATATTTTTAACAGCCATGCACATATAATGATATCTCTTACTCTCCCTCTCTCTCTCTCTCTCTCTCTCTCTCTCTCTCTCTTTGTCTACACACACACACATATGTATATATATCTGCATATATATATATATATATATATATATATATATAATATATATATAATATATATATATATATATACAGGGGTTGGACAAAATAATGGAAACACCTAGCATCATAGCATCTTAATTTTGAAATATCTATAAAACCGTCAAAAGCTTGTTTATTTTAAAGTTTTTTGATTTATTATTAGTGCTGCTTAATATCTTTGGCTAAAATTGCTGTTTCTTTTCAGATATCATCAGAAAAAGGTAATTAAAATTCATTAAAATGACAGATCTATCAGACTTTCAAAGAGGTCAAATTGTTGGTGCTCATATGGCAAGCGCTAGCGCAACGAAAACAGCCAAAATGTTTGGTGTATCAAGAAGTACTGTCTCGAAAGTAATTACAGCCTTTGAGAAAGAGGGGAAAACCTCCTCGACGAAACAGAACTCCGGAAGAAAACCAAAACTTTCAGATAGGAACCATCGGACTCTTAAGCGAATTGTTAGAAAGGGTCACAAAAGTACAGCTCCCAAAATTACTGCAGAGCTTAATGACCACATTTATGGTGGATTTTAGAAAAACAGGTAAGAAGTGGATATCCTCCACCAACATCACTACAAGAACTGGAGACGGTTTTAGCTGAAGAATGGGCAAAAATTCCTTTGGAAACAATTCAAACTTTGAACGAATCCATACCTCATAGAATTCAAGCTGTAATTACTGCCAAAGGCGGCCCTGCCCCATATTAAAATAAATTTGTTTGAAGTTTTTGGGTGTTTCCATTATTTTGTCCAACCCCAGTATATATTATGAGTGTGTATGTGTGTGTGTGTATGTGTGTATATGTATGTATATATATATATATATATATATATATATATATATATATATATATATACGCACATACATATATATATACATATGTATGTATATATGTATATATACACACACATGCATACAAGCACACACACATACATAATACATACATACATATATATATATATATATATATATATATATATATATATATATATATATATATATATATATATATTCAGATTATTGATTTGCGTCAAGATAAGATCAACCCCCAAAAAATATTGCATCCAGTGAGAGATAAATGTCATTTAATGTACATAATATAAAGATAACAACCACTTCTAGTTTCTTGCTGCGAAGACACGTGGCATGGCACTTTATTATAACATACCTTGTGTCTTCAAGCAATTTCGGGCTCTGAGCCCATGGTCTGTTCTATTTGAAAATCAGGCGCTGGTATATGAAAAAACATGAGAAAAGACGAAATCTGCTTCATATTTCTGTGGGGTTTTTTTCTCGTGGTTTCTCATGCACCAAAGTCCAGATTTTCAAATACAATGTTCAAAGCCAGAAGATTGCTTGGAGACACAAGGCATGTTATAAAATCCTGCCTGACAACGCGTCTTCACAGCAACAAACTAGTAGTAGCTCTTATCTTCATACAGTGTACACACATACACACACTCCCCTTCTCTTATTTTTTCCTTTCTCTATCCTCCTCTTCTTCTGCTCTTCATATGATCACCCACAATTCACTTACCTATTTCTTTATTGCCCACAAGGGGCTAAACACAGAGGGGACAAACAAAGACAACAAACGGATTAATTCGATTATATCGACCCCAGAGCGTAACTGGTACTTATTTACTCGACCCCGAAAGGATGAAAGGCAAAGTCGACCTCGGCGGAATTTGAACTCAGAACGTAGCGGCAGACGAAATACCTATTTCTTGACTACCCACAAGGGGCTAAACACAGAGGGGATAAACAAGGACAGACAAAGGGATTAAGTCGATTATATCGACTCCAGTGCGTAACTGGTACTTATTTATCGACCCCGAAAGGATGAAAGGCAAAGTCGACCTCGGCGGAATTTGAACTCAGAACGTAGCGGCAGACGAAATACCGCTAAGCATTTCGCCCGACGTGCTAACCTTTCTGCCAGCTCGCCGCCTTTATATATATTCACTTACCGCTGAATTGTGGGTGAGCATAATCCCAGCCAACCCCTTAAACTCTCCTCAGCCCTTTTCCTTTCCATATTTATAATCCTAAAATAGTTGATTCACCACCCAACGGTAATCACTCTCAATGCTTTTAACAAGTCCACGGGTAAATAACTCATCCACCATTAGATATACTGGTTTCAAGTTTTGGCACAAGGCCAGAAATTTTAGGGAGAATTTAAGTCGATTACATTGATACCAGTGCTCAACTGGTACTTACTTTATCGACCCCCGAAAGGATAAAAGTCAACCTCTGAACTCAGAACATAAAGACGGACGAAGTTCCGTTAAAATATTTTACCCGGCGTGTTAACAACTCTGCTACCTCGCCACCTTAATCCACCAGTAAATATTAACGTGTAATAGGTTTATCAAATCTCTGGACTTATAATTCAATACTGGAAGCTCTGCTCGGAAGAAAATAACCATTCAAATATTTTACTGATATCCAGGTACAGAATTGTTGTATTTTTTATCGTCCGACGATTATCTTATATCGGGGGAGAATTAACAAAAAAAAAAAAAAGATGAAGACAGGTGGTGCAGACAACAAACATGTGTATTAGCTTAACGCTCGGGAAGCGAAGAAAGTCTTTAACGTTTCGAGCCTACGCTCTTCCACAGAAAGGAACATAGAAAGAAATAGGGAGAGAAAATAAAGAATGTGTAGTGGCTATCGATCTATCATTATCTTTCGATATGAAACTCCGAGTCACGTTATATTATCACGTTGCATTATCACGTTGTATTATCTCAATGTATTATCACGTTGTATTATCACGTTGTATTATCACGTTGTATTATCACGATGTATTATCACGTTGTATTATCAAGATGTGTCATACCGTGACAAAATTTTATTTTGTTTATATATATATATACATATTTTTTACTTTAAATCAATAGTATAGGAATAGCTTACCAATGTTTAGTCTGATCAAAAAGTATTAGGATTGTTGCTATGATAACAGAGCTAAAAGCACTCAGTGTTAAGTTATATCGTTCACGCACACTTCTGTTGTTTATAACAGTATTTAGCAGTAGTGTGTGTAGAGTGCGGTCGTCTCAAAAAGAAGACCGGTTTTCAGATGCACAGAATCTCCTTGATTTTGCTGAGGAAGACGAAAAATTTTTTGAAAACGAATCTTAGTTCTATGGCTATGATTCCGAAACCAAGGTTCAGTCTTCTTAGGGGAAAACCTCAACAAGATTTCAAGACGTTGGAGAAATCCAAGAGAATGCAACAAGGTAGCAGCTGCTCACTATCCCCAAAAAGGAATTCCAGGAATGCTTTCACCAGTGGAAACAACGATAAATGTGGTAATGCACCACCAGAGCGATCTTGAAGGCCCAGCTTTGTAGTTCAGGTTTTGTCTCTATAGAATGCTCTCCTGAAGAAGGCCAGTCTTGTCGACTTTGAAATGATTGCTTACCTGATATTTTGAAGCTTGTTAGAGGTTGCCTCAAGACGGATGTGGGTCGGGAGGTGCAAGCCCTTTTCAATTTTTTTACACATTTTTCTATATTTTGCCTTTAGCCCTGTCTTTTCTTGTGCATGTGTGTATATAGACGTGTGTATGAACCTTTTTTGTGCGCGCGTGTGTATACGAGTGTATGCGAGTATGTATATATTTTTTGGCGAATGTGTGGGTGAGCATGTGTGTGTTTCAATTGAGGGTGGATGAGTATATACATATAGGCACATGTACGTGGATGTGCGGGCGCGCATGTGTATGTATGGACATGCGGGCTTACGCGATTACTATGAACATTTTTACTCCCTTACCTTTACACCCTCCCCCCACTTAGCGGTCATTCAAATAACTCCTTTGTCTTAATAACGGTCAATCACACAGCATTTCCCCTTTGTTTTAACGATCATTTTCATAGCATTTTTTCCGATGGCCCGATAACTGAAGAGATGCCGGCGTGGGTTTCCGCCCCGACATCAGAAACTCGGAGTTTTATCATCCTTACTTTTTTACTCTTTTATTTGTTTCAGTCATTTGACTGCGGCCATGCTGGAGCACCGCTTTTTAGTCCAGCAAATCAACCGCAGGACTTATTCTTTGTAAGCCGAGTACTTATTCTATCGTTCTCTTTTGCCGAGCCCTGGGTTCTCATTCGATGTTATTATTACAATAATACTAATAATTATTAATACTAATAATTATTTCGAATTTTTTCCAAGACACCTGATGAAGGCTGGAGGGTATATCAGCCGAAACGTTGTGTTAACAACAAACAAGATGAGGACAAATATCCGTCAAATGTAAATAATGTAAATAATGTAAATAATTGCATCACAACAATTTTTTTATTTTCGAAGCTTGTAGAGGAGTTCTTGCAACAAAATCTCCAATATTTACAGATGGCATCATCAGGAAATGGGAAAAGGAATATTATTCTTTTCTATTCAAGGCACACAAGGGCCAAGATTTGGGGGCAGGGGGCCAGTCGATTACATCGACTCCAGTACACAACAGGTACTTAATTTATCGACCCCGAAAGGGTGAAAGGCAAAGTCAACCTCGGCGGAATTTGAACTCAGAACGAAGCGGCAGGCTAAATACCTATTTCTTTACTACCCACAAGGAGCTAAACACAGAGAGGACAAACAAGGACAGACAAATGGATTAAGTTGATTATATCTATCCCAGTGCATAACTGGTACTTATTTAATCGACCCCGAAAGGGTGAAAGGCAAAGTCGACCTCGGCGTTGCTAACGATTCTGCCAGCTCGCCACATTAAAAGGAATATTATTTAAACAAAAATTATTTCGGAGATGTACTTGCATAGCGAGTGACTTGATCTGAGATCGTGTGCTGGAACGAAAATATTTGCAGCGTGGACGGTGTTTACAAGCCATTTAAGAAACATACAAAACCGTTAGATTCACTCCAACATTTAAGTTTAATTTGTCAAAATATTTTCGTCGCTTTCAGACCGTGACTTGTTCACTGACAAAGCTTCGTGTTGAATCATTTCAAGATAACTAAAGGGGCTTAACTCTAAAACAAATCCTAATAAGTTATTTCCCTTAGTTCAATCACCTGAAGTTTACGCTGTGAACTACGATTCTAATAAGTCACGCAACTGCCCTTAAATATGGATTATTTTATGAGAAATGTAGGCGCGAATCAAAGGTATTGCCATGGTTGGAATGGCTTTCGTTAATTGGTATAAATCCATCTGGTCTGACCTTCGCTTCAATAACAACAGCAATATTTTTTGTGATATTTACAGGAGCGAATTTTATATTTATCTCTTTTTAGCTTTTTATTTCATTCATTGGACTGTGGCCATGCTGGAGTACCGCCCTGAAGGGTTTTTAGCGATCAAATCAACTCCTTTGATTATATTTGTTTGTTTGTTCGTCTATTTGTTTGTTTGTTTGTTTGTTCGACGGTCGTCGCTTTTTCCCTCGAATTGCCAAACTTTGGAACTTTCTTCCATCTCATCATTTCCCCACTTTCTCTCACCTGAACTCTTCGTTACTCTCATTGCAATTTCTTCCTTTTTCAGAGTCTCTTACACTAAGTGACTTCTCGCCTTGTTTGGGACTTTCTTATAAGAAAAAAATTATTATTATTATTATTATTATTATTATTATTATTATTATTATTATTATTATTATTGTGTGTCTGTTTCGAAGCCTGGTTCCTATTCTTCTAATCTTTTTTTGCCAAATTGCTAGGTAACGGGGATATAAACAAACCAACGCTAATTATTAAACGGTGGGCGGGTGGGTGGGACTGGGAGTTATTTTATATTTTCATTTCGTTTTATTTATGACACCAAAAAATGTCTTGGAATCTTATTTCATAGAAAATTGCTTTATCTCGGACTGGAAACATATTTTGTACACAATCAAACGAAGAGACCCTTACGCACTTTCTCGACCTGCTAGAAATAACTATCAAATTTACGTCAAATAACACAGTATCGTTCTTTTATAAAGAAAGATTCACTGAATAATGTAGTTCAGTTCCTGATATACAAACAGAATGGAAGGTCACGGTTGTAACGCCTCTGTTTATAGATCTGCTCGATCAGAGAGCTAAATGTCAACAGTCTTTCCCTTAAATATATTTTTCTGTCAGAGAAACTAATGCAACTAGGTGGGTTGAAGCGGTTGGATTCGCTTCTACAGCGCCGCACAGATCGCTAGAAATAGAATTCAAATCCCTTTCAAAAGGGGAAGACAAAGTAATAAAGTGATTCTACGAGTTGGTATCAAAAAGTTCCCGGAGTAATAATGTTTAATAAAAAAATAACTTATTTACCTAAGTTTTAACATCACCTCTTTCAAAAGAGTCCCCTTGTGCTACAATTCTCGGGTCCCAGAGTTCCTGTCACTTTTGGAATCCGATCTGGAAGTCGTTCTCCGTAACCGAGTCGAGAACCTTCTTCGATTCGCTTTTGATCTCGACAATGGTGTTAAAACGGTGACCTTTGAATTGGATTTTCATCTTGGGGAAGTGATGGAAATCTGCAAGTGCTAAACCTGGTGAATAGGATGGGTGTGGGAGCGACATCTGCAGTTTTTGGCGAGAAACTCGCGAGTGAGGAGGGTCAGTGACAGGGTGCATTGTCGTCGTGAAGAATCCAATTCTTCACGCTCCACAGAACTGATCGCCTTCGCTGAATGCCCTCCTTCAAAGACTTCATAACGTCGCAGTAAAACTCTCAATTGACGGTCTGGTCCTCGGAGAACGAACTCTCGATGCCCAATACGGCGGATGTCGAAGAAAAAAACGATGAGCACGCTCTTGACTGAGCTACAGCTCTGCCGTAGCTTCTTCAACCGTGGAGGTGAAGGGTTCTTCCATTGTGATGGCTACTGCTTCGTCTCGGGGTCGTACCCGTAGACCTAACTCTCGTCACCGGGTGATGATTTTCGGAGGAGTCATCAGCGGCACGTGGACGGAGATCTTGACAGACTTGTAGGGAAAACAACCGTACGTAAGGGGTTGGTGACAGAAATGTCTCCTTTTTAACGCTGCACGGTCACCCTAACAAAAGAAGAAGCCAAATACACGATATAAAAGAATAAGTGCCAAAAGGAATAATGCGGACGACAACCGTTCTACTGTTTGAGAGAGAAGACTTTATTTACAGATGTGTACAATAAGATAAAGTATGGGTGCTAGCAAAGTGGAGTGTCTGTGCGCATGCGACAAGTGTTTGTGTCTGTGTGTTCGTGTGTGCGACAGAAGTACAAACAAGGTGTATGCGGGCAAAACAAAATACAGAGCATGGAAAAGAGTCTCTTAGGGTATTTTAGACAAGATGGAGTTGATTTACCAGTTCGTAGTAAGGTTACACAGCAGTTGTAGTTCTGTAAAAGAGGTTGAGGTCACGAGGCAGCACCGGTTACTACACGTACAGAGGTTGTGGTTATTATGCCATGCCGGGTTACTTGATACAGGAATATCGCAGGCTGACTGAGCTGTTTACCTTGGTGAGTATTCACAACAGCGTGGAGTTTAAACCTGAGCGAGTTGCCGTGTACGTATTACTGTTGGTGGAGATGAAGGCGACGAAGATGGAGACGACGTGAAGGTTGAAGGATGACGATGATGATGGCGTCGGCGCTACTGGAGCAGGAACATGACTGGCTGGTCTGGTCGTCTGTTGCTGGAACTGGAACTGGCTGAGTCACTCTGTGGACAGAGGTTAGTCCTGAGAAGGACTAGAACCAAAGACGAAAAATAGTGATTTGCTGGCGCCTTTTATAACCTGAGGTGG
>NC_042998.1:203580940-203643440 GCF_006345805.1 Octopus sinensis | reverse complement strand
TATTATACAAGACATTCGTCCCAGTTGTCATAGAGTGGGACTGAACCCAAATCCACATGGTTGAGGAGCAAGCTTCTTAACCCAAAACCATCATCATCATAAAAAGCATCCACTACACTCTTGGAGTGGTTGGCATTAGGAAGGGCATCCAGCTGTAGAAACTCTGCCAGATCAAATTGAAGCCTGGTGCAGCCTCCTGGCTTGCCAGTCCACAGTCAAACTGTCCAACCCATGCCAGCACGGAAAGCAGACGTTAAACAACGATGATGATGATGATAATGAAATTTCAGGCATAGAAGCAAGGTTGAGAATCGAAGTGCCTGAGAGTTAATCTAGCAAATGCCATAGTCTCCGTAAGTAGCTCAATGTGTGGAAAAGGCATCAGTAGCAACTCCATAAGATGTACCTGGAGTAAGTTATGTACCTGGTATAAGAGGTGCAGCAATATCAGAAGAAGGTCAACAGGGAAAATAGCTTTTGTGTGTGGAAGGTGCACAGGTAGAATAAACGCCAGAAATGTGTAGAAAATAGGCTCCATCAAATGCTAGGGGGAAAAACTAGAAGTAGTTGATAGCTTCCGTTACCTAGGTGACCAAGTCAGTAGCAGAGGTGAATGCTCTGAGAGTGTAGCTCCTAGAATAAGAATAGGCTGGGTGAAGTTCAGAGAGCTCCTACTTCTGCTGGCAACAAAGGGCTTCTCAGAGTGAAAGGCAGATTGTATGATGCCTGTGTGCAAACAGCCATGCTACACGACAGAGAAACATGGGCTGTGACTGCTGAGGATATGCATAAGCTTGCAAGGAATGAAGCTAGTATTCTTCCCTGGAGGTGCAATGTCAGTGTGCATGTACAACAGAGTGTAAGCGTCTTGAGAGAAAAGTTGGGCATAAGAGACATCAAATGTAGAGTGAAACAGAGACGACTGCACTGGTATGGCCGTGTGATGTGTATGGATGAGGACAGCTGTGTAAAGAAGTGCCGATCTCTAACTGTGGAGGGAACCTGTGGAAGAGGTAGACCCATTAAGACATGGGACGAGGTGGTGAATTATGATCTTGGGCCTCTTGGAGGCAATGACAGGTGACTGAGACCTTTGGCGATATGCCTCGCTTGAGAAAACCTGTCAAGCCAGGTGAGATCGTATCCAAGGCTGATGTTTCGTAACTGGCACCTGTGCCAGTGGCATGTGAAAAGCACCTCTTATACTCTTGGAATGGTTGGCACGAGGAAGGCCATCCAGCTGTAGAAACCATACCAAATCAGATTGAAACCTGGTGCAGCTCCACCACTCCCCACCCAGCTTACCAGTTTTCAGTCAAACCGGTCAACCCATGCCAGCATGGAGAACAGACGTTAAATGATGATGTGTGTGTGTAGGTATGTGCTGAGGCTCATTAACGTGGGCCTACAACATGGATTTCATTATATTTTTTACTTGTTTCAATCATTGGAGTTTTGCTGGGGCACCATCTTATAATAATGATAATACTTTTTTTTTTAAGACTGATAAGTATTCTATCAGTGTCTGTTTACTGAACTGTTAAGTTATGTAGACACAGACAAACCAACACTGGCTGTTAGAGAAGAAGGAATAAATACAAAGACACACACATGTGTAGAAACACACACATGCACTCACTCACACACACACACACACGCTGTGTTATGCAATGAGATTAAACATTAAAGCTGGGTTTATGAAGCAGCCACACATCTGTATCTGCACACACTTCCAAAATGTTTCATTTGATTATATCATCATCATCATCATCATTGTTGTTGAATGTCCGCTTTCCATGCTGGCATGGGTTAGACATTCTGTTAATGCCAGACACTTTGATAATATTTTCCAAAACAAATGAAACTAACCATATTTCTTTTTTTTTTTTCTTTTCCTTCCATTTAGGTGATGAATTTGATCAGCCGAGGAATCGATGTCACCAGCCTGTCACCTCATATTGCTAAACTTCTTGCCCATCATGACCCTCTGGTCAAAAAATTTGCTTGTGAATTTGTGTGTGTCCAAATTGAGAAGAGTTCCGACTTGGTGTTGTTGGTCATCAACTCGCTTCTTCGGGATTGTAAAGACAGCTCGCCAATGACCCGTGGTCTTTCACTTCGTACTCTCTGTTCATTACGACAGGAATCGGCAAGTGAACATATCTTGCAGGCCATACAGAATGGCCTCAACGACCACAGTTCCTATGTGCGGCGTATTGCTGCTCTGTCAAGTATCCGACTACATCACCTTAATCCAGAGTCTATCTTAGATACAGGGATTATCGATAAACTGTACAGTCTAATCCGAGATCCAGATCCAATTGTTGTTGTAAATTGTCTCATGGCATTGGAAGAAATTCTCAAAGACGAAGGTGGAGTCGTCATCAACCAAAAAATGTCGTATCACTTACTTATAACATTACCAAAATTTACCAATTGGGGTCGAACGTATGTTTTGTCCCTCCTGAAGAAATACGTGCCTAAAAGTGAAGACGAAGTGTTCAACATTCTTAATATATTGGACGACTATTTAAAGGAAACGACATATTCTGTGTTCATGAGTAGTTTGGAACTTTTCTTACATCTGATAACGGCAATGCCACACCTCAAGAATGAAGTCCTGAACCAATGCAAAGAAATGTTTGTCAGTGGCCTGAATTCAGGTAACATTGAACTCACGTATTCCATCATTCTCTTCATTGAAAACTTCTTGGACAGTTCCAAAAGTATATTTTCACAATATCACAAGGCTTTCTTCTGTCGTTTCAAGGAACCTCCTTATTTAAAAATGCGAAAAATTGAGATTCTGCCTTCATTGGTGACAAGTACAAATTTCCCTGAAATTCTTGATGAACTGCGAATGTATTGCTCCGAGGTTTCCTCCAACGTTTCCTTCTGTGCAATGAAAGCAATTGGTAAAATAGCCAAACAAGACTCGCTTTATTTTGAATACTGCATCAAGAAACTTGAAGAATTGCTGGAGATTCCTGAACAAAGTGTTCAAGCAAATGTCTTTCAAGTTCTTGAGTTGCTAGATTTGACGTCCTACGTCCACCTTGAAAACCTTATGAGATCAATTTGTTCAAGAGAGAACTTAAACCCAGCTAATGAGAATGGCTGTTGTGCAAACTTGTTTCTACTTGGAGAATACGGTTACATGTTAGAGTCTAGTCCTTACGCTATCCAAGAATTTATAGAGAATTACATCGAAGAATGTACGGACACTATGAAAGCTTACCTGCTGACTGCTGTAATGAAACTGTTCCTCACGCGCCCCGCTGAGTGCCAGCACATGCTTGGAGGATTGCTGGAGATTTGCTCCGTTTCAAGGAACAAAGATCTCAATAGCAAGGCTTTATATTATTATAATCTTCTGAAGCAAGGACCTGAAAATGCAAAGAGAATTGTTTTGAATAAAAAATCGTAATTAATGTTAAACTGTTATTATCATTGGTTTTAATATTGCTTTCCAGTTTTTGGCACAAGGCCAACAAGTTTGGGGGGGGGGACAGGTTGATTGCATTGATTTTAATATTGGCAGGTAACTGTGTGCACCCGATCCAATGAGCTGTTGGCAAACTCCTTACTGTGGATTCTGTTCACTGAGGTAATCAGTGGGAGTATTATAAAATGACAAGGGTGTTTTTAGAATGAAGCATTGTGTGGATTCTTCTGCGATTATAGCTTGTAGGGTGATGGTCTCCATCAAGCTGACAGAGAATATTTCTGGATGGTTACTCAGCCAAATCTCCTTCAGATTACACCCAAACATCTTTAAAAAAGTAAATCATTTGATTAATGTAGTCGTAGACTTAATTATAAACCTTTTATCATTCAGATTACTCAATCAAACACAATGCTTATTATTCAAATTGTCTTGAATTAATTATGATAACGATCTTGTGTCTTCAAGATTTTGATGATGGTGTGATTAATTCATTTTTAGAATGACATTGTATTGTAGGTGTGAGAGGCTGGATCTGACTGTGGCGAGTTTAAATGGTAAAGGGTTAAGGAGGAAATAGTGGGAGGAAATGAGTCAAAAGTGAAACTAGGTTTATTATGAGGAAGAAGAGGAAAATCCAGCGAAAATAGTTTCAATGATGATAGACTTTTGTTCTTGCTTACATTGTTGTTGCTGTTGTTATCCACTCATTTTGTCTCTATGACAGCAGTATAAACGTTCTCTTGTTTCAATAAATCAATTTTGGGAGACATAGTCAGGCATGGTTGTGTGGAAAGAAGCTTGCTTTCCAACCACATGGTCCAGGTTCAGTCCCGCTTATATATATATATTTTTTTTCTTTACTACCCACAAGGGCCAACCACAGAGAGGACAAACAAGGAAAGACAAACGGATTAAGTCGATTATATCAACCCCAGTGCGTAACTGGTACTTAATTTATCGACCCCGAAAGGATGAAAGGCAAAGGCGACCTCGGCGGAATTTGAACCCAGAACGTAACGGCAGACGAAATACAGCTACGCATTTCGCCCAGCATGCTAATGTTTCTGCCAGCTCGCCGCCTTAATCCTACTTATATATCTCAAGGCAATGCCCCAGCATGGCCACAGTCTAGTGTGTGCATATCTGTCTGTCTTTGTGTCTGTGTGTTGATCCCACTACCGCTTGAAGACTGGCGCTGGCGTGTTTACATCCACACAACGTAGCAGTCTGCCAAGAGAAACTGATACAATGAGGACCTGGTATAAGAACAGAGAAGATACTGGTGTTGAATTGTTCGACGAAAATTCTTCAATATGGTGCCCCAGCATGGCCACAGTCTGACGACAGAAGCAAGTGAAAGATTTCAAGAGACGCAAGAGAGAAAATTACCTTTTTGTATTCTTTTACTTGTTTCAGTCATTTGACTATGGCCATGCTGGAGCACCGCCTTTTAGTCGAGCAAATCGACCCCAGTACTTATTCTATCAGTCTCTTTTGCTGAACCGCTAAGAAGTTACGGGTACATAAACACACCAGCATCGGATGTCAAGCGATGTTGTGGGGACAAACACAGACACACAAACATATACATATATATATATAAAAAAAAAAAAAAAAAAAAGAAATCTACAGGTGTGTCTACGAGAGTTTGTGAATCAGCAATCGCATTCACAAGTGATGGTGTGAGTGATTCAGAAAACGATTATAATAATAATATTTTTTATTCTAAATGATCTCGGCATTCCTTTTACTTTACATAAAATATTCTTTACCTGTGCCGGTGGCACGTAAAAAGCACCAACCGATTGTGGCCGTTGCCAGCCTCCCCTGGCACCTGTGCTAGTGGCATGTAAAAAGCACCCACTACACTCACGGAGTGGTTGGCGTTAGGAAGGGCATCCAGCCGTAGAAACATTGCCAGATCAGACTGGGCCTGGTGCAGCCTCCTGGCTTCCCAGACCCCAGTTGAACCGTCCAACCCATGCTAGCATGGAAAGCAGACGCTAAACGAAGATGATGATGATGATGATATATATCACCCACAACCTGTGCTAGCACAGAAAACGGATGTTAAACGATGATGATATATATATATATATATATTATGTATATATGATGGGCTTCTTTCAGTTTCCGCCTGCCAAATCCACTCACAAGGCTTTGGTCGGCCTGAGGCAAGAATAAATGACACTTGCCCAAGGTGCCATGCAGTGGGACTGAACCCAGAACTATGTGGTTGGTAAGCAAGCTACTTAACACACAGCCACTCCTGCGCCTATATTTTCACATTTTTTTTTTATTCAGCCTATTCTTTAAGAAGCAGCTGCTTATTTTCTCAATCACTTTCTCCCACTGTGTGTGTGTGTGTGTGTGTGTGCTAGAATGACTCTGATGAAGAAAACTTACACACACACACACAGATATGCTATGAGTTTTCTGTTTACCAAATCTACTCATGAGGTTTCGGTTGACCCTAGGCTAACAGTAGCAGACACTTGCCCAGGATGCCATGCAGTAGGACTGAACCCAGGACCATGTGGTTAAGAAAGAAGCTTCATACCACACAACCACAAACACATACACACACACACACACACACACACACACTCCAGTTGGTGGTGGTGGGCATGTTAGACTACAAAAGCAGTAATTTTCTGAGAAACCTTACATAACACAGGAAATGCAATATGGAATCCATTAGAGCGTCTTGCATGTGGCTGTAAACATAATTAAGCATAATTAACATAATTACCATTTTCTAATGCTGCTGCCTCTTTCTGTCTCCAATTTAACATTTGTAAATTATTATAAAACAAGTCATTCAAAGTTCTGAAATGCAACACCAAACTGATGCCAATTAATCAATTATGACCAATTTATTTAACAAGTTATTATTTATTCATTACTTACTAGCAGTATCGCCCGGCGTTGCTCAGGTTTGTAAGGGAAATAACTATATAAGCATTTTTAGAGAGTTATAGCCAAAAAATAGCAAAAAAATGCATTAAAAATGGAAAAAAATGATGGTAAATTTTTTTTGAAATCGTAGACTCATTGTAGACGCGCGCTAATACCCAGAAGGGCTCGATATGAATCACGACTATAAGATACCCGGTTTTGGTTAAACTGCACTGCAAAATGTGGGAGTAGTTAGGAATCTAAATCGTAGGAGACAGACAGCACAACCTCTCTTTTATATATAAAGATTATTATTATTATTATTATTATTATTATTATTTTCATTATCATTATTAAATAATTAATATAGGAGAATTTGTTTTGGAGTTTGGGGGTTTGGGGGTGCACCTGAATTTGGAAAACGTATAGTTTTTTTTATTTATTCCCATGCATGCCAAAAACTATTTTCAGCAATTTTTTGTTTATCAATGGTAAAACCCCCTTGTTTTGGCATTCGTGTCGGTGACACATAAAAGCATCCACCGATTGTGGCCGTTTGCCAGCCTGCTCTGGCCCCTGTGCCAGTGGCATGTAAAAAGCACCCACTACACTCACGGAGTGGTTGGCATTAGGAAGGGCATCCAGCTGTAGAAACAACTGACAAGCAAATCTGTGGTATTGAGCAGAATATTTGCTGTAGCCCATCTTTTATACCAAGACAAAAGCAGAATATTTGCTGCATTATTATTATTATTATTATTATTATTTTCATTATCATTATTAAATAATTAATATAGGAGAATTTGTTTTGGAGTTTGGGGGTGCACCTGAATTTGGAAAACGTATAGTTTTTTTTATTTATTCACATGCATGCCAAAAACTATTTTCAGCAATTTTTTGTTTATCAATGGTAAAACCCCCTTGTTTTGGCATTCGTGTCGGTGACACATAAAAGCATCCACCGATTGTGGCCGTTTGCCAGCCTACTCTGGCCCCTGTGCCAGTGGCATGTAAAAAGCACCCACTACACTCATGGAGTGGTTGGCATTAGGAAGGGCATCCAGCTGTAGAAACAACTGACAAGCAAATCTGTGGTATTGAGCAGAATATTTGCTGTAGCCCATCTTTTATACCAAGACAAAAGCAGAATATTTGCTGCATTATTATTATTATTATCATCATCACCCTACAGATAAGGTTGCTTCCCTTGGTGAAGATGATTGGCCTGCAAGAGTCTTGTGCCACATAACCCAGCACACTCTTGGAGTGGTTGGCATTAGGAAGGGCATCCAGCCATAGAAACCATGCCAAATCAGACTGGAGCTGGGTGCAGCTCTCTGGCTTACCAGTCACCAGTCAAACTGTCCAACCCATGCCAGCATGGGTGATGGACGTTAAACGTCAATGATGGTGATATATAGAGAGAGTAAAGATTATTTGCCAACATAGAATTTTCAAAGTGACACATGGTCACTGATCTAATAAGTAGAAAATTAATTATTTCTAAATCTCTCAATGAGAGCCATTTAGTAACAGTACTCTAGAGTAAAGTTTATTCATCAACCTAATGTAGCAGTCCTGGTTAGGACGAATGTTACTGTTATTTAGCCCCAGGAATCATCGCCTCCAGCTAGCAATATGACACACAGTATCCTTATATTTTTGAATATTAGGGTTTAGCGTCCCCACTTAACACAAAGCGTACCATGGTTTTTTGGGTTATTTCCCCTCCATCAGCACAGAATAACTGCTTGGCCAGAACCATGGTACGCAGATATTGCTTTGTGCTGGGTGGGGACACTAAACTCCCTTGTTTGAAAATATAAGGATACAGTATCGTATAACCAGATGGAGACGATGTTTCTTGGAGCTAAATAACAGTAACATTCGTCCTAACCAAGACTTCCACATTATGTTCGCAAATAATCTTTACTCTAGAGTACTGTTGCTGAATGTTTCTCGTTGAGAGATTTAGAAATATTAATTTTTCTATATATGCAATAGGTGTAGGAGTGGCTGTGTGGTAAGTAGCTTGCTTACCAGCCACATGGTTCCAGGTTCAGTCCTACTGCGTGACACCTTGGGCAAGTGTCTTCTACAATAGCCGCGGGCCAACCAAAGCCTTGTGAATGGATTTGGTAGACGGAAACTTAAAGAAGACTATTGTATATATATATTATCATCGTTTAACGTCCGTTTTCCATGCTAGCATGGATTGGACGGTTTGACCGGGGTCTGGGAAGCCAGGAGGCTGCACCAGGCTCCAGTCTGATTTGGCAGTGTTTCTACAGCTGGGTGCCCTTCCTAACGCCAACCACTCTGTGAGATATATATATGTGTGTGTGTATGTATGTATGTGTATGTGTATATGTTTGTGTGTCTGTGTTTGTCCCCCCAACATCGCTTGACAACCGATGCTGGTGGTGTTTACATCCCCGTAACTTAGTGGTTCGGCAAAAGAGACCGATAGAATAAGTACGAGGCTTACAAAGAAATAAGTCCTGGGGTCGATTTACTCGACTAAAGGCGGTGCTCCAGCATGGCCGTAGTGAAACAAGTAAAAGAGTATATGTATATATATATATATATATATATCTAGAAGGTTGTTTATTATGGCTGGTCAGACAGTGACCATTGGTTTCACACTTATAAAGTGCTTAACTGCCCAGGTGACTGGTCAGACTCATTGGCCAGAAGCACCTCTTTTACTTGTTTCAGTCATTAGACAGCAGCCATGTTGGGGGAAGGTCTTGAAGAATTTATGGTCGAAGGAATCAATCCCAGCCCCTTTTTTTAAAGTCTGGTACTTGTTTTCTTGGTTTCTTTTGCTGAACCACAAGATATGAGGCTGTAAACAAACCAACATTGGTTGTCAGACAGTGGTGGGGCACAAACACACACACACATATATACACACACATATTTATACTACAAGGAGCTTCTTTCAGTTTCCTTCTACCAAATCCACTCACAAGGCTTTGGTTAGTTCAAGGCTATAGTAGAAGATACTTGCCCAAGGTGCCACACAGTGGGACTGAACCTTGAACCATGTGGTTGGGAAGCAGACTCCTTACCACACAGCCATGCCTTTGCCCATGTATAACAGATATTCCTTTGGGGAGAAGGGAAAGAAGAGAGGTTCGTAAAAATAACTCAGCCCCAAACATGTGTTGACATACATTCGCTTGTTGTTGTTATGTTTGTATGAATCTAACGTGAGAGAGAGGGAGTGGGGGGAAGGGATAAGAGAAAGGACGAGGGAGGGAAAGAGAGAGAGAGAGATTCATTCACACACTCTTGTATACACCCTTTTACACTGATTGCATACATTTATATGATGTCGCAGACACAGACATTAACATATGCTTCTTTGCATATTGAAACTATTAAAGACATAAATGCACACACACACACACATTCAGTCCTGTTAACAACTTCCTCTACACATTTATATGTGCGTGTGCATAAATATATGTACATATAAATCAAAATTGCTGACGTGGCCGATGAGAGTACGGCCTGATTGGCACTCGTGCCAGTGGAACGTCAAAAGCACATCCGAGAGTGATTGTTGCCAGGACCACAGATTCGCCCCCCGTGCTGGTGGCATGTAAAAAGCACCATTCGAACATGATCGTTGCCAGCATCGCCTTACTGCCACGTAAAAACAACATTCAAGTGCAGTCATTGCTTGTGCTGCAGGACTAGCTCCCATGCAGGTAGCACATAAAAAACACCTTTTGAGCATGATCATTGCCAGAACCACCTGAGTGGCCCTCATGCCGGTGGCTCATAAAAAGCACCCACTACACTCTCAAAGTGGTTGGCGTTAGGAAGGGCATCCAGCTGTAGAAACACTGCCAGATCAGACTGGAGCCTGGTGCAGCCTCCTGGCTCACCAGTCCTCAGCCAAACTGTCCAACCCATGCTAGCATGGAAAGCAGACATTAAATGCCAATGATGATGATATCTGCATGTGTATATGATCCACTTACTCTTTACTTGTTTTAGTCATTTGACTGCAGCCATGCTGGAGCACCGCCTTTAATCGAGCAACTCGACCCCAGGACTTATTCTTTTGTAAACCCAGTACTTATTCTATTGGTCTCTTTTGCCGAACCGCTAAGTAACGAGGACATAAGCACACCAGCATCGGTTGTCAAGCAATGCTAGGGGGACAAATACAGACACACAAACACACACATATATATATATATATATATATACGACAGGCTTCTTTCAGTTTCCGTCTACCAAATCCACTCACAAGGCTTTGGTTGGCCCGAGGCTATAGTAGAAGACACTTGCCCAAGGTGCCACGCAGTGGGACTGAACCCGGAACCATGTGGTTGGTAAGCAAGCTACTTACCACACAGCCACTCCTGCGGATTTAGATTCTTATTTACATGCATACAAGTGCATACGCATGCTTGTAGCACAGAAACACTATGCTGATGCACAATAACCAATGTTTATACACAAACACACACTTCAATAAACTAAACAGACTCTCAATTGACATTTCCCATTTACACACACACACACACTAACATATGTTCAAATTTTCATGCCACACACACTGAGGATTTTCACTCACTGCTTCTTCCATACATGGTTTCCTTCAGCTAACACACACACACATACATTTGAAGAACATTATATTTCAGCCGATTGGGCATAACCAAAAAAAGATAAGACACAGCTTTTGATTGGACATTTGAACCAACCAATCAGAAGCTGTTATTAAACAGACAAATTGAGTGTTGGGATGAAATAGTTTTCATGTGGTGGTTGGCTCATCTCTCATCACTCAATGATGAGGATTCTGTTGTTCAACTGAATTACCTGCTCCTGAAATATTATATAAGTGGCTCAGTACTCCACACACCTTTTGATCCCAACCTGGCTGAAACCGGCTCTGGCTCTGTAATACAAATGTCTTGTTTTCATAAGTTCTGAATTAAAATCTTCCACCAAACCTTAGTCACAATTTATGTTCCTAAACACTAACTGAATGTTAACTAAGTTATTTTACTAAATTCTTTGTTATATTTTAAAATGATTGAAAGAAACACAGAGCATCTCAGCAGAAATATGGTAACAAAAGGGTTAAAATATATAATAGAGAAACAATTCTTAACCCTTTCGTTACCAACCTGGCTGAAACCATCTCTGGCTCTGTAATACAAATGTCTTAATTTTTTAAAGTTTTGAATTAAAATCTTCCACCAAACCTTAGTCAAAATTTATGTCCCTAATACTAGCTTAATGATAACGAAGCTATTTTACTAAATTCTTTGTTATATTTAATGTAATCCTCAGAATTAGTGCAACAAAGAGGAATTCCAGTAATCCTTTGACTATTGTGGGTGTTATGTTCCAAAAACCCCTGTTGTAGGTGGAAATCTGCAACACAGAAATGGTACTTTATTCTTTTACTTGTTTCAATCATTTGACTGCGGCCATGCTATAGCACTGCCTTTAGTTGAGCAAATCGACCCCGGGACTTATTCTTTGTAAGCCCAGTACTTATTCTATCGGTCTCTTTTTGCCGAACCGCTAGGTGACAGGGACGTAAACACACCAGCATCAGTTGTCAAGCAATGCTAGGGGGACAAACACACAAACACACATACATATATATATATATATATACATATATACGACAGGCTTCTTTCAGTTTCCGTCTACCAAATCCACTCACAAGGCATTGGTTGGCCCGGGGCTATAGCAGAAGAAACTTGCCCAAGATGCCACGCAGTGGGACTGAACCCGGAACCATGTGGTTGGTTAGCAAGCTACTTACCACACAGCCACTCTTGCGCCTATATATTCATTTTATTATAAATGCAAAACAACACCATGGAGGAATCGACATAAGCTTAAATAATAAAACCCCGATATGGTGAGGGATTACTGTACAGGTACAATTCAGATGAAGGGCTTCTGTACAGTTTCCCATTTACCCAGTTTCACTCACAAGACATGGATCAATCCAAGGCTACAGAAAATTGCATTTGTTCAAAAGGTTATGCAGTGTGATTGAACCCAGGACTCTGTGATAGTGAAGCAAATTCCTTGACCATTTTGTCATTCTGCACCAAGAATTTTTATATAAAGTCTCTCTCAATACCATCTTCTCAACAGCAAATGGGGAATAATGTTTTACACGGCATGACATAAATAATAACCTTTACAAGGGAAAGATCGACAGTGACTTCGAAGTTTCTGCTTGTTGACCATCAAGAGACTCTGATTTACTTTGCTGTAAATCACTCCTGTACAGAGGCCCCACTACTGGATGTAGTTTGATGTCTGACCCAGGACACAATAAGACATTTTGTGTAAACCATTCTGATGGCAGAGCAACAGAAGATGAAGTGACTTGCTCAAGAATGCTATCCACTGCCCACTCAGGAAATTGAACCCACAATTTGGTGATTGTGAGCTCAACACCCAAACCACTACGCCACACACATTTACATACACACACACATGTATTAGTTAAAACAGTGGCTCTCAACCCATTTTTTTCCCCTATGGACCTTTTGATCCCTTTTTTGCTTGAGCGCACTCTCATAGCCATTCAGTGTTTAAAAAAAACCCTTCATCATCATCATTTAACGTCCATTTTCCATGCTGGCATGGGTTGGACGGTTTGACTGAGGACTGGCGAGCCAGGAGGTTGCACCAGGCTCCAATCTGATCTGGCAAGGTTTCTACAACTGGATGCCTTCCCTACGCCAACCACTCCAAGAGTGTAGTGGGTGCTTTTTACGTGGCATCAACCCATACCGAAATTGTCCTTATCATGTTCCACCAGCACAGGTGCCAGTCAAGTGGCCCTGGCATTGGCCATCACTATGATTTCACTTGACTCAACAGGTCTTCTCCTTATTCTATAAGACGTTGCTAGGAATTGTAAAAGCAGATGTGGTGTGCAAGAGAGATGACTGCGCTGGTATGGTCATGTGGAAAGAATGGATGAGGATAGCGGTGTGAAAAAGTGTCACATCCTAGCGGTTGAGGGAACCTGTGGAAGAGGTAAACCTAGGAAGACCTGGGATGAAGTGGTGAAGCACGACCTTTGAACATTAGGTCTCACTGAGGCAATAACTAGTGACTGAGACCTTTGGAAATATGCTGTGCTTGAGAAGACCCGGCAAGCCAAGTGAGACCATAACCTCGTGGCCAGTGCCAGGGGTGTAACCAGCCCACTTGTGCATACCTTTTCCTTCTTTGGACACTAAACTCTGCTTGTGAAGACCTGTTGAGGCAAGTGAAATCGAAATCAAATTCGATGACTGGCATCCGTACTAGTGGAGCACTAAGAGCACCATCCGAGTGTGATCGTTGCTAAAGCGGCTAACTGGTTTCCGTGCCAGTGGCACATAAAAAGCACCATTCAAGTGTGACCGTTACCAACGTCGCCTTACTGGCACTTGTGCCGGTGGCATGTGAAAAAACCATTCGAGCAAGGTCGTTGCCAGTGTCTCTAGACTGGCTCCTGTGCAGGTGGCACGTAAAAACACCATTTGAGCGTGGCTGTTGCTTGCACCACCTGACTGGCCCTCATGCCGGTGGCATGTAAAAGCAGCCACTACACTCTTGGAATAGTTGGCGTTAGGAAGGGCATCCAGCAGCAGAAACTCTGACAGATCAAGATTGGAGCCTGGTGCAGCCATCTGGTTCACCAGTCCTCAGTCACATCGTCCAACCCATGGAAAGCGTATGCTAAACAATGATGATGATGATGTATAAAAAAAATTGTTAAAATATTTTGTGTATCGTAGTTCAACCCCTAAGGGCCATATGGACTATGGTATAGTCAAGAAACCCTGGTTTAAAGTTATCACAACAAAACAAATATCAAACATAAATACACAGACAATTTTCTGCTGGAAATTTCAAATTGATCAATTTTTTTTTTATATTTATTTAATATTTTTTTTTTTAAATATAAGGATCAAAGGCAGTGAGTGAAGATTTAATAAATTAAAGGCATTTTGGTAATTTTAAATAAACCCTTCCAATTAATTAGATGTAATATAGATTTCTTTCTTTGTGCATTTTGGAAAAATGGTTCAGAATTTTGGTGAATGACCAGAATTTTATTGTTTTTTGTTAATATTTTTTTGGATTTGTTATTGTTTTTTTTTAACTTGAAAATAATCTCATTTTTTTCTTTTTTCTTCTTTTTGTCATTTTCAATAATTAAAGAAATAATTCGTTTTTGGTTTTACTATAACAGTTTTATTGTAGTAATAATAATTATTATTATTAATATTGTCATCATCGTTAATTTTGTGTAGCATTAAATTATTGTTAATGTTAGTGTTACGCATAACACAATGGGTCAAGGAAAGATTTGCGTCGACAAGATGGACATGGCCGTTTCCGGTTGGATCTTCCAAGGGTAGAACGACTTAAATGACTAGCACATCTAAAGAAATAAAGAAAAAAAAGAGAGAAAATATATACTTATATTACATATATACACACATATCTATATATATATATATTTCTTTATTGCCCACAAGGGGCTAAACACAGAGGGGACAAACAAGGACAGACAAACGGATTAAGTTGGTTATATTGACCCCAGTGCATAACTGGTACTTATTTAATCAACCCCAAAAGGATGAAAGGCAAAGTCGACCTCGGCGGTATTTGAACTCAGAACGTAACGACAGACGAAATACCGATAAGCTTTTCGCTCGGCGTGCTAATGTTTCTGCCAGCTTGCCGTCTTCAATACACACATATCTATATATATACATGCAGATGCACGTATATATACATGTATGCACACAGACACATATAAAACATCGAATAGTGTGGTTGATCATGTGATCACAAAGGTACACACATATATATACATATATATATATATATTTCTTTACTACCCACAAGGGGCTAAACACAGAGAGGACAAACAAGGACAGACAAACGGATTAAGTCGATTACATCGACCCCAGTGTGCAACTGGTACTTAATTTATCGACCCCGAAAGAATGAAAAGCAAAGTCGACCTCGGCGGAATTTGAACTCAGAACGTAATGGCAGACGAAATACGGCCACGAATTTCGCCCGGCGTGATAACGTTTCTGCCAGCTCGCCGCCTTGTATATATACATATATATACATATATATAGTTATATACAAACACAAAGGTATATTTAACAGTGTTATTAGATTATAGTAATTGTTATTACTTCGTTTGAGAAACAAAGAGTCAATTAAATGGATTAATTATATTTGGAGCTCATTAAGCAATTGTTAATAAGACTCTTGAGAAAACCAAAGTAGAGAAAGTAAAATGGCCGTCGAGGATAATTACTTAGGGTATTGTAAGGAATCGTTGTGTATAGGCCAAATACTAATTACTTGTTGGCTTAGTGGTTAGGGGCACACCACTCGTGATCAAAAGATTGTGGTTTCAATTCATGGACAGGGTAGCATGTTGTGCTATTGCGCAAAACCCTTTCTTTTCATGTTGCTCCAGTCCACTCAGCTGGCCAGAATGAGTAATCCTGCAATGGACCAGGGGGTCTCATTCAAGGGGACAGTTATGATCTGAGTCACTTAGATACCATGGAAAACAAGTAACCGACCTTATGGGTCCTAAGACTCAAGACAATAATGCCCTGAGGTTAACGACATCAGGAAAGGGGAAGTAATAGAAGGTGGTGCTATCTCTAGTGACTGACAAAGATTGCCTCATTAACAGCCCCACCCCCGTTAGCCCCATGTTTTGTAGTCTAGTAAACATTAAAGAAACAAATAGATAAATGGTTCATGAGGGATGAGGTTGTGAACATCATCATCATCGTTTAACGTCCGTTTTCCATGCTGGCATGGGTTGGACGGTTCGAATGGGGTCTGGGAAGCCAGGAGGCTGCACCAGGCCCAAATCTGATCTGGCAGCGTTTCTACATCTGGATACCCTTCCTAACGCCAACCACTCCAAGAGTGTAGTGGGTGCTTTTTATGTGCTACTGACACAGGGGCCAGAGGAGCTGGCATCGACCACGATCGGTTGGTGCTTTTTACATGCCACTGGCACGGAAACCAGCCAAAGTGGCACTGGCATCAGCCAGCGGCACAACAAGTTTAGTTATGAATTTAGTTGATGGGTCAGAGGTAATCCCTAGAACTATTGGTAGTGAAGACACATGGCTAAGTGGTTTGGGTATTCAAATTATGAGTGTATGAGTTCAATTCCTGGTGGTGTGTTATGTCTTTGAACAATACACTTTATTACTCTAGTCCACTCAGTTGGCAAAAAAAGGAGTTGTACCCGTATTTCAAAGGGGCCAGTCTTGTCACATTCTGTGTCATGCTGAATCTCCCAGAGAACTATGTTAAGGGTACAGGAGTTCCAAGGTTTTGAGGAATGTGGGGCCATCTCTTGGCCACAATTGTTCCCAGGTCTACTCTGACATATTCATTTCATTTCATTAATGTCTTGTCCAGCCCACAAAGCTCTCTAACCTGTGTCCTGTCTCCATGGCAAATTTAATGAAATACAGTAGTAGCACCAGTTAGGGTTCCAGCTATGGGTCAATTAGTATGTAAACCTTCCATTTCAAACCTGGGCTACATCTGCTCTGACAATTGGTAGTGACTTGGTCAGTGGATCCTCTGTGATGGTTGACAATTGAGGGAGAAATTAGCTGCTATGGATCATACTATCCCAAAGTGTGTATGTGACTGGGAACCATAAGTGAACTTGTATTCCCATTGAAATTCCAAACATGAAACCTACCCCTCAACAGCAAGTGATGACTATGGTTACAGTGTCCACACTGTCCAATGTGCCAGCGTTTCCAGTGGGGCATTTGTTAAATTTGGAAGCTGGAATTTTGGTCCACAGGTAAAAGCATTACTTTGCTCAAGCAGGTACAAGTAAAGTGTGTTAAGGGTTTATTGGGGGTATGAAAGAAGACCAGGACTTGAGATATGGAAGGGTGCAACTAGAGGAATGAATTGCCAGGATGACCCAAAATGACAAGCAGAGTGTAATTTTTATGTTATCTGGGGAATCAAAGTAAATGCTGTGAAGGGCTAGTCACTTGAGTAGAAAGTGTGGACGGCAGTTTAAGGAGTTGTTGCTTTTGTGGGGTAACAAAAGGGTTCTTCTCGTCAGGCAAGATGCAGAGAGTTTGAAAAAAGTGTAAGAGCACCTGTCGAGGCCAAGAGCTGCACCAAGCTCCATTTGTCTGTTTCTACAGCTGGATGCCCTTCCTAATGGCAAATATTTTACAGAGTGTATTGGGTGGTTTTTTTTATGTGCTAGTAGGGTATTAAGAGCACCATCTGAGTGTGATTGTTACCAGAGCAGCTATCTGGCCTCCCTGCTGGTGGCACGTAAAAGACACCATTTGAGCGTGATCGTTACCTGCATCACCTTACTGGCACCTGTGCTGTTGGCATATGTAAAAGATTCGAGTGAGGTCGTTGGCAGTACCGCCTGAATGGCCCCGTGCCGGTGGCATGTAAAAGCACCCACTACACTCTCGGAGTGGTTGGTGTTAGGAAGGGCATCCAGCTGTAGAAACTTTGCCAGATCAAAATTGAAGTCTGGTGCAGCCATCTGGTTCGCCAGCCCTCAGTCAAATCGTCCAACCCATGCCAGCATGGAAAGCGGACGTTAAACGACGACGATGATGATGATGATGATGCATTGCATGTGGCACCAGCAGCGGTGCTTTTTAACTGGCACCCACATGCAAAAATACCCGAGTACAAATTAACAGACGAGGAAGGTGAGATGTGAATAAAGGAAAGAGAGAAAGTAGATTGTTCACCTGTTGTGTATAATATGGCCACATGAAAGATGATCAAGACGGGCTCGGACGTTACCAATTGTCTCACCACACACATCACACCTTAAGTCCATTTCTAGAATCAGCTGTTGGGCATATCGATCGTGGAGGGCAGATTTGTCTTTCTCATTTAGCCAGCCAAATAAGCCCTTTAAATTTTCATGACACTTCAACATTATCAACTGGTGGGGAAAAAAAAAATAAATAGAATTAATTAATTAATCAGTATGTAAATGATTCATAAAAAAGAAAAGAAAAAGTACCAAATTCCAGTTTACAGAGACAGTTATTTGGAAATGGGCCAACCCTTATCAGGCAGATCTATAATCAAAGAAATCCTGGTCTATACTAATGTAACCTTCCTCTTTTTATAGAAAGAGTAGGATATAATCTGAGAGAGATTTGACTGCTATTTCTAGCTTGTTGAGAGACCACATAGAGACTGCCTTGTTAGCAACTATATTTATAGATGTAGAGATGAGTGAATCTCAAAACGTTAAACCCATCTTTTGTTTCCTTTACTTTTCACATCAAAGGGAGAAGTTAGTTCTACCATTTAAAATCATAAATGCTAGATGAATCATAAATCCAAGAATTTCACTGTCAACACGTCTGCTTTCTTGAAAAGTGCCTTGTTCAGCTGAGTTGACAGCATTATCAACCAATGGGTTGACTGCCCAAAATTTGTCACCAAAACTGAACCAAGCCCAGATGTCTACCATACTCTGAACATCTTGCTTCCCTGAGAATGGACACAAAGCTCAGATGCCTGGCAGCCGACTTCGTAGACACCCACAAGATTATCCACCATCTTTACAACAACAATCTTGCGCACCTTTTTGAATTCCATACCTCAAACACCCATGGACATGCTTACAAAATCAAAAAACATCACAGCACCCCGATGACTTTTAGGAACATTTTTGCAATTCTTAGAACTGCAGAAGCATGGAATAAACTACCTGCATCAGTTGTCAGCTGTTGGGAACACCACATCCTTCAAATCTGCCATCCTTTCTGAAGTTCTCCAATAGTATAGAGGCATAGGAGCGGCTGTGTGGTAAGTACCCCGGTTGGACAGTTCGACCGGGGTCTGGGAAGCCAGGAGGCTGCACCAGGCTCCAGTCTTTTCTGGCAGTGTTTCTACGGCTGGATGCCCTTCCTAACGCCAACCACTCCACGAGTGTAGTGGTTGCTTTTTACGTGTCACCTGCACAGGTGCCAGGGGAGTCTGGCATCGGCCACGATCGGTTGGTGCTTTTAACGTTCCACCGGCACGGAAGCCAGCCAAAGCGGCGCCGGCAACGGCCACGTTTGGATGGTGCTTTTTATGTGCCACTGGCACAGAAGCCAGTCGAGGCGGCGCTGGCATCGGCGACGTTCGGATGGTGCTTTTTATGGCACAGAAGCCAGTCTCTAGTTATTAATAATATCATTATGATATTATTAATAACTAGAGACAGCTGGTGAAGCATGGTGTAACTGATGGCACTGGGGTGGGGTACCCTCCATAATAAGAGCCAACAAAAAGCCACACAATAGAATATTTCCAAGAACCAACAAATGCAGACAAAATCTTCAGGGCCATTTCGATGCCCATGGATGTAAACAGGGGTTTCTAACATTGATCCAAAGATACATGTTTAGTGGGATACGATATAATCAATTAAATCAACCCAATTTTATGACTGGTACATATAAATCTTATCACATCTAAGCATTTAAGCCCATGGGGGCCTCTATGTAAGTCACCTGGCCTAAAAGGATCTGACAAACCCTCAGTTCACATCAGGATACATTAAATAATGTATTCCTAGGTATACTAGGTCACTGAAAACTGATGGTGAAGGGACAAAATGCCTTTGACCAAAGATTTAATCCATCATCAAGGGTTGCCATGGATCTAAATAAGGATTATTCTAACAGTAAATATTATTGTTTTTTTTTTCTTTTACTTCTTTCAGTCTCATTAGACTGTGGCCATGCTGGGGCACTGCCTTGACAAGTGTTTAGTCATCTCCAGTACTTATGGTTTGGGTTTTTTAAAGTCTGGAACTCATTTTATCAGTTTCTTTTTTCTTTATGCTGAACTGCAAAGTTACGGGGATGATCCCCCCTCCCACCACCACCACTGCTTCATAACTAGATACAAAAGATATATTATTTGAAAGGGGCTTCTTTCAGCTTCTGTCAACCAGATCCACTTACAGAGCTTTGATCAGCCCGGGGCTATAGTAGAAGACACTTGCCCAAGGTGCCACACAATGGGACTGAACCCAGAACCGTGTGGTTGGTAAGCAAACTTCTTACCACACAGCTACGTCTCTGCCAGTTTTCAAACATTTTTTATAAAAAAGTCAGAAAATTAATGAAGAATGTAAACGAAGAAGATTGATCCAAATTATTTGAAGAAAACACTATTTTGCAAAAGACAAAATTCTTAGCTTCCAGCAGCCATTAAATGGAATGGTTGCAAGAGAGTAAAAGAGCAGCTTAAGCCTGGAAATACTCTGAAATGTCTAATCCTTTGGTTTTTCAGATTTCTCTGTTTTTTTGTAATCTTTATTTATTCACGCCAGCGCCGCCTCGACTGGCTTCCATGCCAGTGGCACGTAAAAAGCACCATCCGAATCGTGGCCAATGCCAGTGCCGCCTCGACTGGCTTCCGTGCCAGTGGCACGTAAAAAGCACCATCCGAATCGTGGCCAATGCCAGTGCCGCCTCGACTGGCTTCCGTGCTGGTTGCATGTAAAATGCACCAATCGACCGTGGCCGTTGCCAACCCCGTCTGGCACCTGTGCAGGTGGCACATAAAAAGCACTCACTACACTCACGGAGTGGTTGGCGTTAGGAAGGGCATCCAGCAGTACAAACTCTACCAGATCAGACTGGAGCCTGGTGTAGCCTTTCTGGCTTCCCAGATCCCCAGTCGAACCGTCCAACCCATGCTAGCATGGAGAACGGACGTTAAACGATGATGATGATGATGATTGGGTTGAATTAATCCTATATTATCCCAGTAATTGTTTATTTTTATAATGACATTGTAGGGTAGGTCTAAGAGGCTGGATCTGACCAGTTTGAACATAAAACAAATAAGAATATTTGGGAAGGAAATGGTCAGTTTAAATGCCAAAGGGTGGAAAGAAAGCAAGGTTTTGTATTAAACAATGAAATACCAGGGAAGTTAGGAAGGACACAATGGTAACGCGTGTTGTGTGTGTGTGTGTGTGTGTGTGCGTAGCGTGTGTGTGTAGTCTGTGCATGTAGTGTGCGTGTGTGTGTATGTGTAGTGTGTGTGTGATGTGTGTGTGTGTGTGTAGTGTGTGTAATGTGTGTGTGTGTGTATATGCAGTGTGTAGTGTGTGTGTATATGTAGTGTGTGTGTGTAGTGTGTATGTGTAGTGTGTGTGTGTGTGTGTAATGTGTGTGTGTGTGTGTAGTGTGTGTATGTATGTATGTGTAGCGTGTGTGTGTGTAGTGTGTGTGTGTATGTGTAGTGCATGTAGTGTGTGTGTGTGTAATGTGTGTATGTAGTGTGTGTATAGTGTGTGTGTGTATAGTGTGTGTGTGTGTGTGTGTGTAGCGTGTGTGTGTAGTGTGTAGTGTGTGTGTGCATAGTGTGTGTGTGTGTGTAATGTGTGTTTGCGTGTGATGGTGGGACAGAAAAAATGATTAAATTCTTTACTTTGCTTCCAATCGCTCGACTGGTATTTAAGGCCTTCAGGTTGAACTCAATTGCCTGGAGATAACAAAAAGAGAGAGAAAAAAAAAAAATGTCAAAGCTAGATTCAAATTCCATGACAAAAACACCAACATTTAACAACAAAGGGAAAAAGACAAAATTTAATTGGTGTAAAACATCGTTTCCTGTCCATGGCAAATTTTCTACGGTTGGATGCCTTTCCTGGTGCTAACCCTCACTGGTTTCCAAACATGGTAATAACTCTTTGTGACCAGATATGTTTTTATGGAAGATTGGAAATGAAGAACCCCACCTGTATAACAGTGACACTCTTTTACAGCTATCATACAATGTCAAGGCAAGGAGCTTGTAATACACATGCACACACACACACACACATACACACCTATCCGCCCTCTACAAAAATCGAGCTCACATCACATTGCAATGATAAGACAGAACTATTTCTCCTCAGCTTGCCTTTATCTCTTTAAACATCAAACCAAGACACATAAGAGAAGAGAAAGATCTCACAACACCCAAACAAGTCCTGGATGAATATTTCACTGACTGAGAATGCGTGGGCTAAGACTATGCGCCCTCATTGGTCAGTTAAAGTTGAGACAGTGTCACGTGACAACTTGCCGAGGCTGTCTGCTGGAGCCTAGCAGCAGGTATTTAAAGGGAAAAAAATTTGACAAGACAGTCAGTCGCCCGTTGACACTCATTGACGATACATCAAAGAGGCCAGGGAACAGAAGAAAGAAGACATGCACCCAACACCAAAGCTGAAGACACCTCCGAAAAGGGGTCCCCGCCACGTCAAAACAGTAGAAGAGTAGGGGCCGAAACCGGATGTGGTTCCTCCTGATGATGTCTTGAGCTAACTGGATCCTATAAAGGAGCTGTTGTGGTAGCAGACCACGAAACACGGTTGTAATTCCTGATAAACCACGAACACCTGGATATACCTCAGCAGATAATAACTCTTTTCTTGAATGGACTATGGTGGCCAAAGAACGACTAATATGAAACATCTGGTCTTTTCCAGGTGGTGCTATTATGCTAAATGTCACCTGGGCCAATACTGGCCAAAATTTATCTGTCTATCATCATGGGCTGTTCGTACACAGGTATCATACAATCTACCTTCGACTCTGAAGGAGAAGCCCTTTGCTACTAACAGGGTTTATAACTCTCTGAACATCGCCCAGCCTATTCATATTCTAGCACCTCCACTACTAACTTGGTCAACCAAATGACGGAAACTGTCTCCTACTTTTAAGGATTCTCCCTGGCATATGAGAGGGTCTATTTTTTGTACATAGAGAGGGTCTATTAATGTACCTGCACATCTGCCACAGGTAAAAGGTTACTTTCTGTATGTACCAGGCTTTCTGTAAGTACTGAGGGAGACTCATTTGACTGAAAAATTCAAGGTCGTGCCCCAGCATGGCCATAATCTAATGACTGAAACAGGTACAAAATGTGTGTGTGTGTGTGTGTGTGTTTTGGACTTCGTTTCAGTTTCCATTGACCAAATCCACTCAAGGCTTTAGTTGGCTTCAAGCTACAGTGGAAGACACTTGCCCAAAGTGCCATGCGGTGGGATTGAACCCAGAGCCATGTGGTTGGGAAGCAGACTTCTTAATCACACAACCACACTGGTACCAATAACTGTTAATCATTCATAAATAATACTTTTAGGATTTTCTGGCTTTTACGCTGGCATTTTTTTTAATATTTGTTGGCTTCCATAATATTTGGCAATATTGAAGAATTTGATGCAGAAGAAATTTTATAAAAATAAAAAAAAATGCTGTTAAAACAGATATATAAATAAATAAATAAAAACTCACTGAACGGAAATTTCTTTGAGATGCTGCTGTGTCTGCCAATCCTTGAAATGCTTCTGCTTCTCCTGACCGAAATCCAATTTCAGACAGAATAGATAAAGCACATTCAAACCGAGGTACTGAACGCTAAACGAAAAAAAAAATAAAATAAACAGAACAAGAATTTACAACAGTCAATGAATGAAGTCTATGACTCTAAGACTATATTATCTAATGTGTCCTTCCTTTATTTAAGACTAGCAGTATCACCCAACGTTGCTCAGGTTTGTTTCGACCCTTTAGAATTGGAATTTTTGAAAAGTAAAAATTTTGCATTATGTAGCTTGTTATTCTCTTTAAGTGAACATTTTTCTGGTTGAAATACACCGAAAAATGGCGACACAGCAGTCAAAAAATCGTAAAAAATAGGGATTTTCATAGAAAAATAAGCACCTTTTTCATGTAAATAATTTTTGGTGTTAACATGGTCCGATTTGAAGGAAGAGCAAGCCTTCTATCATACTCTCAATTTTGGTCAACTTGCGCCGCAGGGTCTCGGAGGAGATAGTGTTAGTTGAAGGCTACCAAACCTGCCACACACAGACAACTTCAGCTTTATATAGAGAGAGATGATAGGGTTGTAGTGGATTTGAAACTGAATCACTATGTAGCCAAGTAGGTATCACGACTAAGCCACAGCAGTTTCATGTGATCGGCCAATTAACCGACCAATCAGCATCAAGCTATCAAGTGATTTGATTTTCTGAGACTTTCTCATTGAGCCCCATATAAAGGTGCCTTTTAGTGGTAATCCCAGAATGTTGAGATAACCACTTGATGTCTCCAGTCTCATCCACCACCAGCCAATAGCAGAGAGAAGACACAGATTTTGTCACCACAAATATATTGCAGCTATTTCCCAGTTGTGATGGGCCAGCCGTGGATTGCTATATCAGTTAAATTGTCGTAGATCCCAACAGTATGTCTCTCTCTCCTGTTGTGCAATTGTCACAGTTTCTGATAAAGGAACAACACAGAAAACACCATCTGCAGTAAAGAAATTCTCTGTTAACCCTTTCGTCACTGTATTTCTGTTCAGATGCTCTGTGTTTTCTTTCAATTTACTTTAAATATAACAAAGAATTTAGTAAAACAACTTGGTTATCATTCAGCTAGTGTTAGGGACATAAATTGTGACTAAGGTTTGGTTGAAGATTTTAATTCAAAACTTTAAAAAAACAAAACATTTGTATTACAGAGCCAGAGCTGGTTTCTGCCGGGTTGGTAACGAAAGGGTTAATGTTCACAAGTGTTGCTTATTACTTCTACATACAACCCTAGAAATACATTGAATGGCTTGACAGGAACTGGCAAATACACCAGCTTCCATAGCCTGTTTTGGTTTGGTTTCTATGGTTGGATGCCCTTCTTAATGTCAACCACTCCACAGAGTGTACTGGGTGCTTTTTATGTGGCATCATCACCCACACCAATGCTTTTTACACGGTACCATGGTTTTAGGATCCCAATTCTGTTGTGGGAGGCAGGTTTTCCCAAGTACAGTAATAAGTCATGATGTCAATTTCTTTAACTAAAACACCCTTTAAGGCAGTGCTCCAGCATGGCTGCAGTTAAATGACTGATACAAGTAACAGAAAAGCACCCACTACACTCACGGAGTGGTTGGCATTAGGGAGGGCATCCAGCTGTAGAAACTCTGCCAGATCAAGATTGGAGCCTGGTGCGGTTGTCTGGTTCGCCAACGCTCAGTCAAAATCATCCAACCCATAGCAGCATGGAAAGTGGACGTTAAACGATGATGGCGATGAGTAATGATTATGATTGATTATATATGAGTCTTTAACCCTTTTGATACCAACCAGCCTGAGTGAGTCTCCCACACACCACCACCACCACCTCATTCCATGATATCAATTTTAGGTTTTAAAATTATCTAAACAAAATGCCTCCATCAAAATTCCAAGTTAATTTATGCTAATACCAGCTGGATTATGACAAAATTACGAAATTTTTTGTTACTTCCAAAATTGACACAAAATAAAAGTAATGTGTTTTCCAAAAGAAATATGGTAACAAAAGGGTTAAAGTGATCAAAATGATGAGAAAGAAAGACGTTACTCACATCTATATCATTGTTGCTATTGTGTATCTTGGCAAATGTGATGAGGCATTTTCCCTGCAGTAAGCGGTCACTATGTTTTAACGCTAACCTCATGGCCTCCTGAAATGATAACAAGAAAAAGAATACATGTAATATCACCGTGACCGACCAGGCTATCAGATGTTGCTACACATCGCTGGTCACAATGTGCTTCACATTGTTTTAGCCTTCAAATGACACCACCCCGCTGGCTAAGCGAGCAGGCCAACAGAAGAAAGAGTGAAAGAAAGTTGTTGGCGAAAGGGTACAGCAGGGATTGCTACCACCCCCTGCTGGAGCCACGTGGAGCTTTAGGTGTTTTCGCTCTATAAACACTCGCAATGCTCAGTCTGGGAATCGAAACTGCGATCCTACAACTGTGAGTCCGCTGCCCTAAACACTGGGCCATTGCGCCTCTACATATGTAATATATACATATATATATTAAGCATATAAAATACATCATCATCAGAATATACAGGGTTGCCCAAAGGTAGGTTTACAGTTATCACGTAGGCACTTTAAATTTCTTTCAAAACATTTTATTACATTTAAATTTCTATCTTACAATTAACTAAATTATACTAGAATAATGGGTTTTTTTTATATCATATCTTTTTTATTGTCAAGATTTAAACTTAATATATGAATGCGAAAGAGATAGTTGAATAACTGTAAACCCACTTTTGGGCCACCCTGTATTTATTATGTTTTAAAACAGTTTGGTTCAGGTCCTGTGACTTAAGTTTTGCAGGCTTCTTGCAGAACCTTAGCTCATTCAAGTTCAGTTAATCCATTATCCGAGCCTGAATGAGTTAAGTTTTTCTAAGAAGGCTCTGAAACAAAGTCACATGGAGCTAAATCAAGGTATTTTAAATAATCAATAATCCCAACTGGGGTCACCAAACAGTGTGAAATTAGCAACGGAACTTGAGGTGATCCAGTGAAGCTACACAAAGGTCGACACAATGCAACACATTAATCGTCTGGAAGCCGTTCAGCAACGTGCAACCAAGAGAATACCCTCCATCAGGCATTTTCCATATTCTGAACGCCTTACTTCTTCCCTAGGCATGGATACATTGAAACTCCAACGTCTGGCAGCTGACTTGGCAGACACCCATAAGATTATTAACCATCTTAAAAACAATAACTCTGAGCACCTTTTCAAACTCCACCTGTCTAACACCCGTGGACATGTTTACGAAGTCAGAAAACAGCACAGCTCCTTCCATGACTTTCAGAAACATTTTTTCACGTTAAAAGTTGCTGAAGCATGGAACAAACTGCCGGCATCAGTTGTTGGTTGTCGGAGCACTGCATCCTTCAAAACTTCCATGCTTCCTGAGATTCGCCAACACTACACCTGATTTTCTCCCCTCCATACACACAAGCAAGCATGTATCTGACTCATACACTGTTGACTTCCCAGACATTTTTACATCACTGCATATGCTTTATACGCACTTTTTGACAAGTTGTGGTGCACCTGAGCACTGTATACAATAATTTCATTATTATTATTACTATATATCTGCTACTAGGAGAGACTGAAAGAGCTAAGACACAACTACCTGAAGCAAAGGCAGAAAAGAGATACAGTAATATATATCTGGAAATCCTAAAAAGAAAACTTTGGCATTGTCAGCTACATAAAGAGCAGGACGGGGCATCACTGCACGGCACCAATAACCCCAACATTGCCACCAGGATACAGAACCAGATACTTCAACAGCTTGGGCTTCAAGGGCCCACAGCTCTTCAGTATCCTCCCACAAAGCCTGAGGGACCTGCATGGCATGCATGTAGGCCTTTTCAAAACAAAACTGAATCTCCTTCTGTCAAGAGTTCTGGATGGACCAACCTCAAGGCAAGAAACACAAATGAGGTCAGCAATGTCAAACTCCCTCGTCTGCCGAATGCCACACATCAGAAGTGGTTTAGTGAAAGTCTGGGTAAAGTAAATGCTGCTGCCCCAGCATGGCCACAGTTCTTGGACTGAAACTTATAAAAACAAAAAAGGTAGTTTGTGCTAAATATGTTGAGTGCCTTTTTCTTTTGCTTGTCCACTCACTCATGAGTCTGTGTATATATATTCTTTTATGTTTCAGTCATTTTGACTGTGGCCAATGCGGAGCACCACCTTTAGTCGAGCAAATCGACCCGAGGACTTATTCTTTGTAAGCCTAGTACTTATTCTATCAGCCTTATTCTATTGGTGTACACAGAATTCATACAAAACTTCCTCAGCTAATCAGGTGCAAGTACACGATGGCCATTGCTGGATGGCATTTATATAAAGATATGTTTGTGAAACAAGGTGGCCGGCAGAATTGTTAGCATGCTGGATGAAATGCTTAGCAGTATTTCGTCTGACTTTACGTTCCGAGTTCATACCTTGCTTTTCATCCTTTTGGGGGTCGATAAATTAAGTACCAGTTGCGTACTGGTGTTGATCCAATCGACTGCCCCCATCCCCTCCCCCAAAATTTCGGGCCTTGTGCCTAGAATAAAAAAGAATATATATACATAAAAATAATAATGAAATTATTGTATACAGTGCTCAGGTGCAGCACATGAAACACTCAGCAATTAACAGCTGATGTTAATGCACAGAAACACTTGTTGGGATATGGATTAAAGCCCGTTCATTCCATCTTCTTGTATCATAACACACACACACACACACACACAGACACACACACACACACACACACACACACACACAGCAGCATGGCAAATGCTTTTTACATATTGTAGGCTGATTATATTCAACTTTCTGATAACCATTCAACCATGAAGTAAAAGTTTAAAGTGTTGCCAGCCAGGCAGACTAAAACAGTATTACTATTATTATTAATTATCATTATTATTATTACTATTATTATTATCATTATGATTATGATTATTATTATTATTATTATTACTATTATTATTATAAATTATCATTAATAAATTAATTATCATTATTATTATTATTATTATTATTATCATTATGATTGTTATTATTATTATTAATTATCATTATTATTATTGCTATTATGATTATCATTATTATTATTATCATTATTATTATTATCATTATTATTATCATTATGATTATCATTATGATTATCATTATTATTATTATTATTATGATTATTATTATTATTATTATTAATTATCATTATTATTATTGCTATTATTATTATCATTATGATTATCATTATTATTAATTATCATTATTATTATTACTATTATTATTATTACTATTATTATTATCATTATGATTATCATTATTATTATTATTATTATTACTATTATTATTATTAATTATCATTAATAAATTAATTGTCATTATTATTATTATTATTATCATTATGATTATTATTATTATTATTAATTATCATTATTATTATTGCTATTATTATTATCATTATGATTATCATTATTATTATTATCATTATGATTATCATTATTATCATTATGATTATTATTATTATTATTAATTATCATTATTATTATTGCTATTATTATTATCATTATGATTATCATTATTATTATTATCATTATTATTATCATTATGATTATCATTATGATTATCATTATGATTATTATTATTATTATTATCATTATGATTATGATTATTATTATTATTATTATGATTATCATTATGATTATTATGATTATCATTATGATTATTATTATTATATACATTGTGTTCATAAACACAAAGGCCACAGAAGAATCTGAAGTTCCCTTAAGTTGTTTTTCAGTATTTTGAAAATACTTAAATTCATAGTCATTGTACTTTTTGTGTATACACACACACACACACACACACACATAATGTACGTGTGTGTGTGTTGTAAAATATACATGCATGCATATGTGAGTGTGCATATGTATATGTATGTATATAGCTTGCATCTATATATAGAATTTGTATACATACATACATACAGTTCACTTCACTTGGGCACAAATATACAGATTTATTACTACCAATCCTATGACTTGAACCAATCCTATGAATGGCACCTGGCAGATGCCAGGACCCCTGGACTGGTGGTACGTAAAAAGCACTATTCGAATCGTGGCTGATGCCAGTGCCACCTCAATTGGCTTCCGTGCCAGTGGCACGTAAAAATGGCATGTAAAAAGCACCATCCGAACGTGGCCGATGCCAGTGCCGCCTCGACTGGCTTCCGATCCGGTGGCACATAAAATGTACCAATCCGACCGTGGCCGCTGCCAGCCTCGCCTGGCACCTGTGCAGGTGGCATGTAAAAAGCACCCACTACACTCACGGAGTGGTTGGCGTTAGGAAGGGCATCCAGCTGTAGAAACATTGCCAGATAAGACTGGAGCCTGGTGCAGCCTTCTGGCTTCCCAGATCCCCGGTCGAACCGTCCAACCCATGCTAGCATGGAGAACGGACTTAAACGATGATGATGATTGCATTGTTTTATGTCTGTTGTACCACATGCTCAAAGTTTGAATACTACACAACACAACACAAACACAATGAAACACAACAACACAAACACCACACGAACAATACAAACACAAACTGAATACAAATATAACGCAACACAAACGCTACACAACGCAATGCAAGACAAACACAACACAACACAGTGCACACACAACAAACACAGGCATCTGTACAGGTGTCTAATTGCCTGCATACACATACAGGTGTATACACACATTCTTATGCATGCATAACTCTTTTATCTTTTACTTGTTTCAGTCATTAAACTGTGGCCATACTGGGGCACGACCATGAAAACTTTTTTGTTGAACAAATCGACCCCAGGACTTTTTTTTTTTTTTTTAAGCCTGAAACTTATTTTATCAGTCTCTTTTTTTTTTTTTTTTTACTGAATTGTCAAGTTACAGGGATGTAAACAAACCGATATCAGTTGTCAAGTGTTGATGGGAGACAAAGGCAAACACAGACTCGCAAATACATACATACATACATAGACATGGTTATATATTAAACTTATAAACAAGGGTATCTAAGAGATACCTTCATGCTTGAAATAGCAGTCAAAACCTGACTATAAAACCACATCAAGTCTTCAATACAGCACAAAGTAAAAAGACAAAAGACAAATAAAGAAACTAGTAAAAATTGGATAATTCCAGACCCGGGATTTCTGGGTTTTAACTGCTATTTCAAGCTTGGTGGTGTCTCTTAGATACCCTTATTTATAGTTTTAATAATTATTATAACCTTTAAGGTTTTTCCCTTCCCATGCTGACGCTAGATTTGGCCACTATTCAAAATAATGATCTTATCCTTATATATATATATAATATATATATATATAGTGTGTGTGTGTGTATATGTATGTATGTATGCACACATACATGAGTAATCACAAAGTGGGAAAAAAATAGTATTCGAATACCTAAGGTAGAGTAGTATGCTTTTTTATTAAAGCTGCAAAACCATCACAAAAACTGCTACTCAGAGTTTTACGTTTCCATTCGTCAGACAATTGTGATCAAGGTGTGTGTGTGTGTGTGTGTGTGTGTATATATATATATATATATGATGGGTTTCTTTCAGTTTCCATCAACCAAATCCACTCAAAAGGCTTCAGTCAGCCCAAGGCAAGTGGCATGAAATGAACCTGAAACCATGAGGTTGGGAAACGAACTTCTTACCACACACCCACACCTGCTCAATTATACACACACACACACATATATATATGTATATATATATATATATAATATATATATATATATATATATATATATATAATATATAATATCAGGGTAAACAAATTTTAGAATTTTTACTACTAGGCGCGGGAGTGGCTGTGTGGTAAGTAGCTTGTTTACCAACCACATGGTTCCGGGTTCAGTCCCACTGTATGGCACCTTGGGTAAGTGTCTTCTATTATAGCCTCGGGCCGACCAAAACCTTGTGAGTGGATTTGGTAGACGGAAACTGAAAGACGCCTGTCGTATATATGTATATATATATATGTGCGTGTATGTTTGTCCCCTTAGCATTGCTTGACAACCGATGCTGGTGTGTTTATGTCCCCGTTACTTAGCAGTTTGGCAAAAGAGACCGATAGAATAAGTACTGGGCTTACAAAAGAATAAGTCCCGGGGTTGAGTTGCTCGATTAAATGCGGTGCTCCAGCATGGCCGCAGTCAAAAGACTGAAACAAGTAAAAGAGTACCAGTGGCCTAGTATGTAGAAAAATTAGCCAATAGACTATATATTATTCATATACACAGTGTATATTTAAACACATAAGAGGTATCCGTCGTGGGACACCTGGCATGCTAGAAGGAACAGCCAAAATCAAACCACTATTAGGAATAAATTTCGAAGGGAATGAAAAACAAAAACATTTACCATCCATCCCCTGGACCACGGTTTCTGACTTTATATTAACAAATAAAATAATTATTCTATTTGCTATATATAACATAATATAAGGTCAGAAACCATGGCCCAGGAGATAGATGATAAATGTTTTTGTTTTTCATTCCCTTCAAAATTTATTCCTAATAGTGGTTTGGATTTTGGCTGTTCCTTCTAGCATGCCAGGTACCCCATGATGGATACCTCTTATGTTTTTAAATGTACACTGTGTATATGAATAATATATAGTCTATTGACTAATTTTTATACCTGCTAGGCCACTGGTAGTAAAAATTTCTAAAATTTTTCTTACCCTGATATTATTATTTTATATATATATATATATATATATATATATATATATAGATTCAGATGAATATGGTACTTAAGATGAGGTACCAGAATTTGGTATGGTATTATCCATATGCTCACACACAAATAATAGAATTCGATAAAAATGATAAAAAGAAAGCAGTGACACACAAAAGAAAAACAACGAAATGAAAAGCATCCCTCTCTCCCCTTATTCGCACGAAAACACGATGAAGGAATGGAATATCTTGAATAACAGGGGTGTTTGTGAGATTTGTGTTGTTAGATAAGCTACTGGAACTAGCTTTTATTAAGAAGAACCCCAAAAATTCTATTTGCAGGAGCTATTGGCAAAGTGCCAGGCCCTCTTTAGAAAGAATGCTACCATGTGTGCATGCATGCAAACAAATGCACTTTGTGTGTGTGTGTGTATGAGTGAGGTGCATGTGTTTGCATGTACAGTATATATGTGTGTGTATGTGTGTTTGTGTGGCTACGTGTGTGTATGTGTGTGGCCACCAAAGTTTGTGCATGTGGCACAATAGTTGTACAACAGTGCAATGATATTAATAGTACATGTGTGGCTGTGCCTCTGTGGCTTTGTGCAATTATACGGCATCTTTCTATATATAGAGGTATGCCGTATAACATACACATATTTGTAGAGCCACACGTGCACATACACATACAAAGTAAATAACTGCAGCTACATTTTTGTACACCTACAACAATGTGTGTGTCTGTATGTGTGCGTGTGTGTGAATATATACACATACATTCATATGTACCCATATACATACGTGCATACATTCATGTGTACACATACATACATGCATAGAAACATCATGATTGCCTCATCTTGTCAGTTGCCAGCCCTTTCACATTCAGCCGGATTGTTCTGATATACTTTCATCCTTGCCTCTTCATAATCATCGTTTAACGTCCGTTTTCCATGCCAGCATGGGTTGGACAGTTCGACTGGGGTCTGGCAATATCCAATTAGGAAGGGCATCCAACTGTAGAAACCATGTCACAACAGACAGTTGGAGTTTGGACAGCCCCTGTCAAACCATCCAACCCATGCCAGCATAGAAAATAGACATCGAATGATGATGATGTGCAGAAATACACTGCCATGGGGTTTATATTAACCACTCTCAGAATGGTTGGCGTTAGGAAGGGCATCCAGCAGTAGAAACTCTGCCAGATCAGACTGGAGCCTAGTGCAACCTCCTGGTTTTCCAGCCCTCAGTCAAACAGTCCAACCCATGCCAGCATGGAAAGCAGATGTTAAACGACAATGATGATGATGATATATGTGGCTGTGTGGTAAGAAGCTCACTTCCAAACCCCATGGTTCCAGGTTCAGTCTCACTGAGTGGTACCATGTCTCACTGAGTGTTTTCTACTATAGCCTCAGGCTGACCAAAGCCTCATGAGTGGATTTGGTAGACGGAAACTGAAAGAAGTCTGTCGTATGAATATGTGTGTGTGTGTGTGTGTGTGTGTTTGTATGTCTGCGTTTTTCCCCCCACCATCACTTCACAACTGATGTTGGTGTGTTTACATCCCATAACTTAGCAGTTTGGCAAAAAGACTGACAGAATAAGTACTTGGCTTACAAAGAATAAGTCCTGGGGTCAATATATTTAACTAAAAACGGTGCTCCAGCATGACCACAGTCAAATAACTGAAACTAATAAAAGAATAAATATACACATACACATGATGGGCTTCTTTCAGTTTCCGTCTTCCAAATCCACTCACAAGGCTTTGGTCGGCCCAAGGCTATGGTAGAAGACACTTGCCCAAGGTGCCACGCAGTGGGACTGAACTCGGAACCATGTGGTTGGTAAGCAAGCTACTTACCACACAGCCACTCCTGCACCTTTGTTTACTCCTCTCTACATACATTTATATACACTTGGCCACATGTGTGTGTTTGCATGTTGAAATATATAACATTTGAATCATTATAGCCCTAGGCAAGCGTGCACAGTGAACGCATGTGGCCTAGCATTTGCAGTATTTGGCTCAGGAGCACAAAAATGTGCATTTAATTCCTGGCCTAGATTGTGTGTTGTGTGCTTGAGCAAGGCACTTCACTCCACATCACTCCAGCTAACTCAGCTGAATGACTGCTAGTGCAGCCCTTTCCTTCTCCACATCCTTAATTTTCCCCTGGGTCAAGGATGAGAGGACCAAGAAGGGGATCCCTGTCTGCCCTCAAAAACATGGCCACTGAAACTAATAAGTGAAACACGGTAATGCTGCCAGGTCCTAACTGCTCGTGAGTGAGGGCTGACTGCATTCTAGATTCATAAATATGGGTGTGTGTGTGTGTATGTTTACATGTGCATGTGTGTCTATGTATGTATATATGCATGTGGTGTTCTCTAAAAGATTGGTATGTTGATGAGGCTACAAGGAAAGAGTGAAAATATGTAACATTTTGGGCAGTTCATGCAGTTAGCACACACACACACACACACCACAAAGTTGCTGCAAAGAAAAATTATTGACTGCTGAACTTCAGGTAAATATAATGGTGGAGGCGCAATGGCCCAGTGGTTAGGGTAGCGGACTCGCGGTCATAGGATCGCGGTTTCGATTCCCAGACCGGGCATTGTGAGTGTTTATTGAGCGAAAACACCTAAAAGCTCCACGAGGCTTCGGCAGGGGGTGGTGGTGATCCCTGCTGTACTCTTTCACCACAACTTTCTCTCACTCTTACTTCCTGTTTTTGTTGTACCTGTATTTCAAAAGGGCCGGCCTTGTCACTCTCTGTGTCACGCTGAATATCCCCGAGAACTACGTTAAGGGTACACGTGTCTGTGGAGTGCTCACCCACTTACACGTTAATTTCACGAGCAGGCTGTTCCGTTGATTCGGATCAACTGGAACCCTCGTCGTCGTAACCGACGGAGTGCTTCCAATCCAAAATATAATGATGATGATGATAAGGAGGAGGAGGAGGAAGTAATGAAGGGCAAAGGAAATTAAAGAGAGAGAAAGAAATGAAGTTAAATATCTCCCATTAAAGAGAAAAAAGAACTGTTACAATATTGTAGACACGGGGAGGGAGGGGAGAAGTAGGAGAGAGAAAAGAAGCATAGTTTATGAATATCATCATCATCATCGTCGTCATCATTTCATGTCCTTTTTTTTTCCATGCCGGAATGGCTTGGATGGTTTGACAGGAACAGACAAGCCAGAGGGCGACACTGCATCACAATGTCTGCTTTGATGTGGATTCTACAGCTGGATGCCCTTCCAGGTGCCAACCACTCCACAGTGTGCTGTAGGTACTTTTTATTGTGGCACCAGCACTGGTGAGGTTACCAAATACCTGTAAATACCTGTAAGGCAAAACTTCTTAACTTAGTGGGGCATAATGTGGAAAGAGAGAGAGAGCCTTGAAGTCAAGGTTTAAGGCAAATGTGAGATAGAGAAATAGGAAAGAAGAAACAGAAAAGGTGGATGTGTAGGTAAGTGTGCTTGAGTGAGAATAAGATAGGGAATATACACACATATTTACACATGCATAGATATATACATACATCATCATCGTTTAACGTCCATTTTCCATGCCAGCATGGGTTGGACAGCTCGATTGGGGTCTAGGAAGCCAGGAGGCTGCACCAGGCTCCAATCTGACCTGGCAGTGTTTCTACAGCTGGATGCCCTTCCTAATGCCAACCACTCTGTGAGTGTAGTGGGTGCTTTTTACGTGCCAGGGGAGGCTGGCAACGGCCATGATCAGTTGGTGCTTTTTACGTGCCCCCGGCACGGAAGCCAGTGATGTGGCTGATGACAGTACTGCCTGATTGGCACTTGTGCCAGTGGAACGTTAAGAGCACATCCAAACGTGGGGTGTAATCAGCCCACTTATGAGTACTCCTCATTCATTGGACAATAAACTTTGCTTACAAAGATCTATTGAGGCAAGGGAAATAAAAATCAAAATCGCTGACATGGCCAATGACAGTACCACCTGATTGGCACTCATGCCAGTGATATGTTAAAAGCACATCTGTGTATGATCATTGCCAGGGCCATGGATTGGCTCCTGTGAAAAGCACCATTTGAGCGTGATCATTACCAGCGTTGCCTTACCGACACATGTGCTGGTGGTATGTGAAAAACAACATCTGAGTGTGGTCATTGCCAGTACCACCGAACTGGCTCCTGTGCAGGTAGCATGTAAAAACACCTTTTTGAGTGTGGTCGTTGCCATTACCGCCTGCCTGGCCCTCATGCCAGTGACATGTAAAAGCACCCACTACACTATCAGAGTGGTTGGCGTTAGGAAGAGCATCCTGCTGTAGAAACTTTGTCAGAACAGATCGAGCCTGGTGCAGCCATCTTGTTCGCCAGTCCTCAGTCAAACTGTCCAACCCATGCCAGCATGGGAAGCAGACGTTAAACGATGATGATGATGATGAGTATGTATGTATACAGTGGAACCTCAGTTAATGAGTTCAATTCATTCCTGAAGGCCGTTTGTCATCTGAAGTGTTTGTAAACAGCAATTATTTTTGCCCTGAGAAATTCATGAGGAGACACAGGGATCTGCACTGAGTAAAAAAAAGGACAGCAACTGATGCTCTCCCCACCAAACATGGTGGCCAGCTTTGCATGTTCATTAGTCAAGACCACCGTCACCAAAGATGGTTTACGTTTGAGAAATTGTTCTTGAACCGATTTGTTTGTGATGATGAGCGGCATTCAAAAAAAAAAAGCAAAAAAAAAACGAGGTTCTCCAGTACACACACACACACGCACACAATTTTCAATTGATTATATTGATCCCCAGCACTGCTAATTTCAGTTCGCAACCACATAGTTTTAAGTTCAGTTCCACTGCACAGCATTGGTAGGCAAGTATCTTCTACGGTCCTGGTTTGACCAAAACACCATGTGAGTGAATTTGGCAGATGAAAACTGAAAGGAAGCCTGTCATGGGTATGTATCTCCTTGTCTTGACAAAGGGCATCATCATCATCACTTTATCATTTTCCATGCTGGTATGGGTTGGGTGGTCTGACAGGAGCTGGTAAGATCGGGGTCTGCACAAGATCCATTGTCTGTTTTGGCAGGGTTTTTATAACAGGATGTCCTTCCTAACACCAGTCACTTCCCAGAGAGTACTCGGTGCTTCTTATGTGGCACAAGCACCAACACTTCTAATGTGAAAGCAGCGCAATTAAAATTGTAAACAAACCTCACCCTCATACAAGCAGTGTCGTTTGTTTGCAATCTTCTGCGATTTGAATACTAAGGGAAATATAGTACATGGCTTGGAAACAGGTAAGGATTACTGACATGAAGAGCATCTGGCTGTTGAAAATCTACCTCAACAAATTTTATAAGACCCACAGAAATATGAATGATTATTATCATTATTATCATCTTTATCATAATAATAAAAATTGTTTATAACATATGTTTGCAGTCAGAAATTTCGGTGGGGTGGGGTGGGGGGCATCAGTTATATCAGCTCCACTATTTCACCGGTACTTTACACATTCTTATACACCCACAACACATATATAGAAATTGAGTTGCTGAAAGAATAAGAATTTATAGATAAGAATTAGCAAAATTTGCATGTATGTGGATATGTATATGTGTGTGTGTATATATATATATATATGTGTGTGTGTGTGTGTGAGAGCATATGTGCATGTGTGTATAAATGTGTGTGTGTGTGTGAGAGCATATGTGCATGTGTGTATAAATGTGTGTGTGTGTGTGAGAGCATATGTGCATGTGTGTATATATGTGTGTGTGTGTGTGCGTGTGCAGAGTGGAATGTATAAATATACACGTGTTTGAAGTCCTACACATGTGAGTGAATATCTTTGCTTGTGTATACATCTCTGTGAGCATGCCTGCAGGTGGGCCGGTATGTGTGTGTGTGTATAGAATATGTGTGTGTGTGTGTGAGAGCATATGTGCATGTGTGTATATATGTGTGTGTGTGTGTGCGTGTGCAGAGTGGAATGTATAAATATACACGTGTTTGAAGTCCTACACATGTGAGTGAATATCTTTGCTTGTGTATACATCTCTGTGAGCATGCCTGCAGGTGGGCCGGTATGTGTGTGTGTGTATAGAATATGTGTGTGTGTGTGTATGTGTACGGGGGGGGGGAATATATTTAAGAACCGATTCTAAGTCAGCTGTACTACAGCCTTATGTTCCATATCAGCTAAAATCTCTCCCCAGTGCTAACTGATGAATGGCTGGTGTCTCATTAACAAGTGTTCTGATTGGCTGCTTTCACAACATGGAACTCTGTTGATTGGCCAAGAGCTTGCTTGCAATTCTCCAGAAGCTAATAGCAGCTGAGCTAAGCAGAATTAATAGCAACCTCCATATTTCTTTTTTTTTTGTGTGTGCTTGTATTTACCTTTCTTCTCTTTTTTTCATAAAACAAACAAAAGTTTTGACAGAGAATCTGCTTCAACAGATTAAATTAAGTCCAATGAGTTAATCCAACGATTTAATCCAAATTAAATCCAGTGAATTAATGGTAAATATTTGCTCAAGAAGGCGGCGAGCTGGCAGAAACGTTAGCACGCCGGGTGAAATACGTAGCCTTATTTCGTCTGCCGTTACATTCTGAGTTCAAATTCAGCTGAGGTCGACTTTGTCTTTCATCCTTTCGGGGTCGATAAATCAAGTACCAGTTACGCACTGGTGTCGATGTAATTGACAATCCATTTGTCTGTCCTTGTTTGTCCCCTCTGTGTTTAGCCCCTTGTGGGTAGTAAAGAAATAGATAAATATTTGTTATGAGGTTAGCACGTTTAGTTTCACAACCAAGGGGTTCTAGTTTCAATCCTACTGTGTCACACCATGGGCAAGTGTCTCCTACATTATTTCACTCATTCAACACCTGACATAAAACCACCTTCACCCCTGCCTCTGAGATGCACTCATACTACTAAGTTGAGGAGGGGGAGGACTTCTTCTTTGTCTAGGGACCTCACTGGTGTTAATAATCATCATCATCATCATCATCGTTTAACGTCCGCTTTCCATGCAAGCATGGGTTGGACGATTTTGACTGAGGACTGGCAAACCAGATGGCTGCACCAGGCTCCCATCTTGATCTGGCAGAGTTTTTACAGCTGGATGCCCTTCCTAATGCCAACCACTCCGAGAGTGTAGTGGGTGCTTTTACATGCCACCGGCACGGGGGCCAGTCAGGCGGTACTGGCAATGACCTCGCTCGAAACTTTTTACACATGCCACCGGCACAAGTGCCAGTAAGGCGATGCTTAATGTCCTCTAAAAAGCATCCAGGACTCCATGTAAAGTGGGTGACATTAAGAATGACATGGTTATTACAGCAAAATGTCTAAGCTGATATTGGTGCTCAATGCATTTTTGCAGCTTTTGGGGCCCTATTAAACTGTCTGACCAATGCCAGTAAGGAACATGCACATTAAACGACAATGAAACAGGCGGCGAGCTGGCAGAAATGTTAGCACGGCGGGCAAAATGCCTAGTGGCATTTCGACTTCCACTACGTTCTGAGTTCAAATTCCACCGAGGTCGACTCTGCCTTTCATCCTTTCGGGGTCGATTAAATAAGTACCAGTTACGCACTGGGGTCGATATAATCGACTTAATCCATTTGTCTGTCCTTGTTTGTCCCTTCTGTGTGCAGCCCCTTGTGGGCAATAAAGAAATAAGGAATCTGTTTCATATACACCAGTGGTTCCCAAAGTGGGCAGTACCACCCCCACCCCCTGGGAGCGGTGGAAACAAACAAAATAAAAGGTTAATTAGGTCAAGTTTTAATTTGTGAAATACTATTGTTTTGAATTTGTGGCAGAAAATGGTTTATGTCTCTGATGGTGAGTGATGGAGGGGGACACTAGGAATGTGGCCTTAGAACCAAGGGAGCAGCCTGAAAAAGTTTGGGAACCACTGACATACACAGGGTTGCTCAAAAGTTACTAGACCATTTTAAAATGGAACTTTTTTAACAATCAATTTTTTCATTATTTACATTTGATGGATATTTGTCCTCATCTTGTTGTTGACACAATGTTTCGGCTGATATACCCTCCAGCCTTCATCAGGTGTCTTGGGGAAATTTCGAACTTAGGTTCTCATTCCTAAGATATTTTTTAATGTTAATATTATTATTATTATTATTATTATTCAGTTCTATATTTAAGAGATGAGGAATTATTTACATTAGTTACATTTGATGGATATTTGTCCTCATCTTGTTTGTTGTTAACACAAAGTTTCGGCTGATATACCTTCCAGCCTTCATCAGGTGTCTTGGGGAAATTTTGAACCTGTTTTCACATTCCTAAGGTAAACATGGAAAAATACCTTATCTGTCAAATGTAAATAATGAACCTAATCCCTCATCTCTTAAATATAGAATTGTATACTCTTTTACTTGTTTCAGTCATTTGACTGCCACCATGCTGGAGCACCGCCTTTAAGTCGAGCAACTCGATCCCGGGACTTATTCTTTGTAAGCCCAGTACTTATTCTATCAGTCTCTTTTGCCGAACCGCTAATTGACGGCGACCTAAACACACCAGCATCAGTTGTCAAGCAATGCTAGGGGGACAAACACAGACACACAAACACACACACACACACATATATATATATATACATATATACGACAGGCTTCTTTCAGTTTCCGTCTACCAAATCCACTCACAAGGCATTGGTCGGCCCGGGGCTATAGCAGAAGACACTTGCCCAAGATGCCACGCAGTGGGACTGAACTCGGAACCATGATGCAATTTTTTCAATTGTCAACAGCAAAAAGGTGTCCATTTGAAGGATGTAGTTTTCAGAATTAATTGGAAAGGTTTTCCAAGAAGTGTGTTGTTTATGAAAGAATAAAAGTGAATTTTTGATAAATAAAAGGGTTATTATATTCTGAAATGATCTAGAAACTTATGGGCCACCCTATTACATGCTTGGTGTGGGCCCCCAACCCTTGATGGATTAATAAGAGTGCTGCAGCACATCTTGGGTATTTTAGATATAGCAAGGGTATCCTTATACCCTTGCCAGGTTTGATCATTGTTAATTTCTGAGAGGGTAAGAGAGAGTGGGGAGGGACGGGGAAAGAAAGAGAAGGGGAAAGAGAGAGAGAGAGAGAAGGAAAGAGATGGACGTAGAAGAGCTGACCCCAGAACAAGGCCGGTACCTCGACTTTCATTCTTTTATGGTCAATAAGGTTACCTTGACAGTATTTGAACTCAGAGTGAAGAGAACCAAAATTACCATTGGTTTCGAATTTTGGTACAAGGCCAGCAATTTCAGGGGTGGGGCAGTAAGTCAATCACATCGACCCTTAGTGCTCAACAGGTGCTTGTTTTATTGACCCCGAAAGGATGAAAAGCAAAAATCCAGATGAAACGCCACAAAACATCTTCTCCAGTGTGTTAACAATTCTGCCAGCAAGGAAAGGCAATCCAGCCAATGTTCGTGAGGACTTCACCACTCACAATTAATCATCATCATCGTTTAACGTCCGCTTTCCATGCTAGCATGGGTTGGATGGTATTATTGAGGTCTGGGAAGCCATAAGGCTGCACCAGGCTCCAATCTTGATCTGGCAATGTTTCTACAGCTGGATGCCCTTCCTAACACCAACCACTCAGAGTGTAGTGGGTGCTTTTTATGTGCCACCAGTACAGGGGCCAGTCAGGTGGTACTGGCAATGACCTCGCTCAAATCTTTTTACACATGCCACCAGCATAGGTGCCAGTAAGGCGACGTTGGTAACGATCACGCTCAAATGGTGCCCTTTTATGTGCCACCGGCATGGAAGCCAGTTGGCTGCTCTGGCAATGATCACACTCGGATGGTGCTCTTGGCACCCTACTAGCATGGGCACAAGTACCAGTAAGGCGCCGCTAGTAACGATGACACTCGAACGGTGCCTTTTATGTGCCAATGGCACGGAAGCCAGTTAGGCGCTCTGTCAATGATCACACTCATAATTAAATGTAATTAAAGGAAGATTTGGCTGCTATTTCTAACAGGTTAAAGGATCACATGGAAGCTACCATATTCGCTCATTCTCCATTTGGTATTAATGTAAGGTATTTAACCCTGTTCACTCCTTGTAATTAGTCATCGGAAGAGGGAATGGAAGTCTTGATCACTCCTTAATAAGTTTCTGGAGTTGCCACAAGAACACTAAACACAGGCCATTGCAATAACACAGGCAATGGTTTGTGTTATTGGAATGGATTTAGCTCAGCGCTCTACCAGCCTCATTAACACCTTACTCTCAGTAATAATTAGTCATAATAGTTATAATTAACTTTTAGTAATAAAAATAATAAAGAGGCCTTCACTTGCTACAACAGCACTAAACAGGCACTGTTACATGACACTCCTACAAACTGATCTTTGTGACAAAAACACTCACAAACACACCCCATACACACACACATGTATAATGTATGTGTTTCCTAAACAAACGCATAAAGTTGAGAAACCTAAAACTGATGCAATGACTCATCATCTTTGAATGAATAAATAAATGCCACAATATATATATATATATATATATATATATATATATATATATATATATATATATATATATATATATATATAAATGTATATATCTTTATCTAAATATATCTAAATTTTACTCAACAATCTATACCTTTATATAAATATTACTGTTTGATGGCATAAAAGACACATGGGCATATTAGACGCACCCTAATTTCAGCAGCACATGTTCAGGGAAATGTAAATGTATCTTAGATGCTATTAAAAACTTCATTAGCTTACAGCTGTTTCTGCTATAAGAAGCAGTGCACTCAGAGCCAAGTGCTTCCTTGGACCCACTGTGCATGTGTGTAAAAACATGTGCATATTCTGCATTAATTAAGAAATACCAACGAGTAAAAATTTTGTAAATAAAATTATAAGCTTTCATTGTATATATATATCATCATCATCATCATCGTTTAACGTCCGTTTTCTGCGCTAGCATGGGTTGGACGGTTCGACCGGGGTCTGGGAAGCCAGATGGCTGCACCAGGCTCCAGTCTGATCTGGCAGTGTTTCGACAGCTGGATACCCTTCCTAATGCCAACCACTCTGCGAGTGTAGTGGGTGCTTTTTACATGCCTCTGGCACAGGTGCCGGGGGAGTCTGGCAGCGGCCACGATCGGTTGGTGCTTTTAACGTACCACCAGCACACTGAAATTACCACATATATATTCTCTTATTCCTTTCTGTTGAAGAGCATAGGCTCAAATAGTGAAAGGCATTTTCATTCTTCCCAACATCAAACTAATATACATGCTTGTTGTTCCTACACCTGCTTCATCATTTTTCTATAATTTTCAACTATGATCATGTACTGCGGATGGATGAGGAGAAATGTGTGAAGAAGTGCCGCTCCCAAACAGTAGAAGGTATCAGGGGGAGAGGTATTTCGTCTGCTGCTACATTCTGAGTTCAAATTCCGCCAAGGTCGACTTTGCCTTTCATCCTTTCGGGGTCAATTAAATAAGTACCAGTTACGCACTGGGGTAGATATAATCGACTTAATCCGTTTGTCTGTCCTTGTTTGTCCCCTCTGTGTTTAGCCCCTTGTGGGTAGTAAAGAAATAGGTATTACATTTAAAGGACGGCATGTCTGCATCAAATTCTGCAGGGAACATTACATATCTGAGTTGAATTAAACACCAGAGATGCATTGCCCCAGGCAGAAAGTGCAGGAGCTAATCAGCAACATTGCAAGCTCTTTCTCCCATGGTGACTAAAACTGTAGAAATGTTGGACACCCTTCAGTATTATCAACAGATAATGCTTAGCGGTATTTCGTCTTCCGTTACGTTGTGAGTTCAAATTCTGCCGAGGTCGACTTTGCCGTTCATCCTTTCGGTGTCGATAAATTAAGTACCAGTTATGCACTGGGGTCGATGTAATCGACTTAATACCTATGTCTGTCCTTGTTTGTCCCCTCTGTGTTTAGCCCCTTGTGGGTAATTAAGAAATAGGTATTATCAACAGATACCTTTGGGTCACAAGCATTTTGCCTCTTAGCTTGAACGTCTCACATGAGATGGGCAGTGAGGAGTGGATTAGCCTGTGCTTGTAGAGGGGCCTCAAGACATATACTGAGAGTGATAAAAATCAAACATCCAATCAACATCATGGTGTTTGGAGTGATCACTAGTGATGGCAACGTTATGCCACCATTCATTGTCCCCACATGACCTCACATTCAACATGGAGGCCTACATTAAGTGCCTGGAGGAGGTAGTGCTGCCCTGGGGCAAGAAGTTGGCTGCTGGGAGACTATACCTGGCAACAAGACTCTGCACCATGCCACACAAGCAGGAGAGCCCAGTCAAGGCAGTCATATAATTTCTGCGACCACATCACTTGTAACACCTCAGACTGCAACCCCCTTGATTATTCCTGTGTGGAGTGCAGGGATTCAAGAAACTGTGTAGTAGGGGCCCGTTACAGCTGAAATTAATCTTTAGAAGTTTGTAGGTAAATATATGAATTACAATCAATTGGTTTGTAAAGCAAAGCGAAAATGTCCGGGTTTCAAACTTCTGTGCGTCTTTTAGTGGCAGAGAGAGAATTTAAAGACCGAAAGGGGCCAAGGGGACAACATTGCATTCGGTTGTTTGTTAGTATCTACCATCATATCTAACTATTTCCCTCAATACCTACTTACCTGGCTTCCTACCTTTCGCTTTCTACCTTTCTTCTATCTCCCTGTCTTCCCTATCTCTTTCCTTCATCCTCTCTCTCTCTCTCTCTCTCTCTCTCTCTCACTCCCTATTTCTCTCACTATCTCTTTCCTTCATCCTCACTCTCTCTCTCTCTCTCACTCCCTATTTCTCTCACTATCTTTCTCTCCCCTATTTCTCTTTCCCTATCCCTTCCTCTTTCTCTCTCCCTATTTCTCACTCTTTCCTTCACACACACACACACACTCACAAAATGGACAAGTAAACAAAAACCAAAAAACCAAGAACAAAGCGCCATTATTTATCCCAGATGATGTATTCCCCACAGAAATTCTTCAGATTACAAGCCATTACCCTCCTCAGTGCAATGTATGTATTTAAGAAACACGAAATAAATATTTGTTATTCGGGGCAATGGGAAGGGGGGGCAGCACCATAGTTACAAAACAACAACACCACCAGTTCTATATATATTCATCTTTAATACCCAACATTTTCGCAGTTTTTCTTTGGGTACTTTTTTTTCTTCTTTTGTTTTGTTTCAAATTGTTTTCATTCTTTTCTTTTATATTTCTACCTAGCAGCATTCCAGTTCCGATGCTGAACCCTAAAGGTGTAGGAATCTCTAAACATTAACTTCCAACAGTGTTTAGAAACAAAACAAAACAAGAAAAATATATTAATAATAATAATAATAATAATAATAATAATGGCAATTTCTTTTTCACTGGGCACACAGCCAATGTGTGTGTGTGTATATGTGTGTGTGTGTGTGGAGCAAAGAGGTAAAAGTCAGTTGAATCAACCACCAACCTTGAAAGGGTTCAAACTCAAAATGCAGAAGTTTGCTTCCCAACCATGTGGTTCTGGGTTCAGTCTCAATGCATGGCACCTTGGGAAATCAAAGCCTTGTGAGTGAATTTAGTAAATGGAAACTGAAAGAAGTTCATATGTGCACGTGTGTGTCTGCATCTGTGTTTGTTTCCCACCACTGCTTGACAACCCATGCTGGTTTGTTTATATCCCTGTAATACAGCAGTGGCAAAAAAATACCGATAGGACTAAGTACCAGGCTTAAAACAAAAAAAAACAAAAAAACTTAGTATAGTAGGAAGGATTTTAGTCAATTGAATAAATCCCACATGTATTACTGGTACTTATTTTACTGGCCCTGGGTAGAATGAATGGCAGAGTTGCTCATAGCAAGAACTGAACTCTGAACATGGAGCAGCTAACTGCAACACAAGCAATAATTACAAATAACTAATTAATACAGGTAAAAAGCACCATTTGAGCGTCGTCGTTGCCAGTGCCGCCTGACTAGCTCCTGTGCCAGTGCCGCCTGACTGGCTTCCGTGCCAGTGGCACATAAAATGTACCATTTGAGCATGGTTGTTGCCAGTGCCGCCTGACTGGCTCCCATGCCAGTGCCGCCTGACTGGCTCCCGTGCCAGTGGGACATAAAAAACACCATTTGAGCATGGTTGTTGCCAGTGCCGCCTGACTGGCGTGGTCGATGCTAGTGTCAGTCGACTGGCTTCCATACTGGAGACATGTAAAAAGCACCATTCGAGCATGGTTGTTGCCAGTGCCACATGACTGGCCCCTTTGCTGGTGGCATGTAAAAAGCACAATTCAAGCATGGTCGACGCCAGTGGCACATGAAAAGCACCATTCAAGCATGTTTGATACCAGTACAACCTGACTGGCTCTTGGAGTGGTTGGCGTTAGGAAGGGCATCCAGCTGTAGAAACACTGCCAGATCAGACTGGAGCCTGGTGCAACCTCCTGGCTTATCAGTTTCCAGTGAAACTGTCCAACCCATGCCAGCATGGAAAGCGGACATTAAACGACAATGATGATGATGATGCTCAGAACAGGTATACACTAACTACAGGTAGCTAATTAATATACGTATACACGAAAGTATATATATAGTAATAGTTGAAGACAACTAATTAATAAAGAGTCACAGAACATGAACACAGTAATTGCAGATAGCTAATTAATACCGAAATACTGTAAGCTTTTGTAGGGAGCATTCTGTTGATTTTGCCCTTTACAGTTTTCACCTATCACACACACACACACACCACACACAAATATGGATAGAACAGAAGATGGAGGGAGAGAAAAGAGGAGTGGGAGAGAAAAAGAGAGAGATATATAGAGAGAGAGAGGTGTAGAGGTAGAGAGAGGAAAGAGACAGAGAGAGAGGTAGAGAGACAGAGAGAGAGGTAGAGAGACATAGAGAGAGGTAGAGAGACATATAGAGATAGAGAGATAGAGAGAGATAGATAGAGAGGTAGAGAGAAGTAGAGAGAGGAAAGAGACATAGAGAGAGGTAGAGAGGTAGAGAGACAGAGAGAGGTAGAGAGACATAGAGAGATAGAGATAGAGAGATGGAGAGATAGAGAGAGATAGATAGAGAGAAGTAGAGAGAGGAAAGAGACATAGAGAGAGGTAGAGAGACAGAGAGAGGTAGAGAGAGGTAGAGAGAGATGGAGAGATAGAGAGAGAGGTAGAGAGAGAGATGGAGAGATAGAGAGAGAGAGATATAGAGAGAGAGAGAGAGATGGAGAGATAGAGAGGTAGAGAGAGAGAGACAGAGAGAGAGGGAGAGCATGCAATTACCATACAACACCAATAGCTTTCCCCAATACTTTGTGAACGGAATGCAAAGTACAGTGTGTGGTGTGGGAGTGGGGGTGGGGGTCACCCAGCCTGCAAAGGGTTTGCCAAAAGAGACCGATGGGATCAAGACTAGACTTAAGAATGAGTCCTGGGGTAGATCTGTACGACCTAACTCTGCAAGGTGGTGCCCCAGCATGGCCACAGCCCAGTCACTGAAACACGTATCAAAAAGGAAAAGATGCATAAGAAACAGGAATAGACACATGTATGAGAGAGAAAGAGAGAGAGAGAGGGGGTGAGAAAAAGAGAGAAAGAGAGAGGGGGAGAAAGAGAGAAAAAAAGAGAAAAAGAGAGAGGAGAGAAAGAGAAAAAGAGAAAAAGAAAAAGAGAAAAAGAGAGAGGAAAGAAAGAGAAAAAGAAAAAGAGAGAGAGAGAGAAAGAGAGAGACAGAGAATGAGACAAGCAGAGAGAAACAGAGAGAGAGAGAGAGGAAGAGACAGAGAGAGAAAGAGGGACAAAGAGAGAGAAAGAGAGACAGAGTGAAAGAAAGAGAAAGAGAGAGAAAGAGCGAGAGAGAGAGAGAGAGAGAGTGTTTAAGATTATCATAGAATCAGAGAGAGAGAGCAGACAAATGTAGAAAAATAATAAAAGAAAGTGATTATCATGGTTTTGAGAAGTTCTTTCATTTGAAGATAAGAGACGGAGGCTGGAGATAACAATTAGCACTGGTTTGGGAGGAGGAGGGGCGATTGACGGAATGGAAATCCTGAAGACAACAACAACAACAGCAGCAACAACACTATGTGTGTGTGTGTGTTTAGGAAAATAAACAAAAACTCAGAACTTATCAAAGATTTAAGATAAAGTGGAATCTAAGGAGATATCTGTGTTGATTAAAATTCCTTAACGATATATAATTGAAAGCTTGGAGGGGCAGAGAGAGGTGGAGGGGCAGAGGGTGTGGAAGATAAATGCAGACAAGGCAGCTTGGTAAGAAGTTTGTTCCCCAACCACATGGTTCTGGGTTCAGTCCCACCGTGTGATGCCTTGGGCAATTTGTCTTCTACTAAAACCTTGGGCTGACCAAAGCTTTGTGAAGGGATTTGGTAGACAGAGACTGAAATAGTTCTCTGTGTGTGTCTTTGTGTCTGTCCTCACCACTGTTTGACAACCAGTGTTGGTGTGTTTACAGCCCTGTAACCTAGTGGTTCAGCTAAGAAGATCGATCGAATAAGTACCAGACTTAAGAGAAAAAAAAAAAAGATTTGGGGGTTGATTTGTTTCATCAAAATTTTTCAAAGCAATGCTCCAGCATGGCTGCAGTCTGAGGACTGAAATAAGCAAATGATATGAAGATATCCATATTGCATGCATACACAAACACACCCCATATAAACATACCCACATATATCTACATGCACACAAAATGCATAATATTTATATATATATTTATATATATTTAAAGTGTTTTTACTTATATTTATCATTCATTTTATACTTTTTGAAATATATATATATATATATTTATATATTATTGTTACATTTCAGAATTGTCATTTTGCCATTTTAGCCAATATTGGCTAAACTGGCAAAATGACCATTCCGAAATATAACAATATCTGTTTCAACACACGACTTCACATAACAAAATCTTGCACAACAAATATATATATATATTATATTAATTATATATATTATTTGTTATTTATGTATTGGTTTATGTCTATCACTGTTTGAGTTGCATAATAGTGGTTTTATCTCTAATTCATATTATATATATATATATATATATATATATATATATATTATCATCATCATCATCATCGTTTAACGTCCGCTTTCCATGCTAGCATGGGTTGGATGGTTCAACTGGGGTCTGGCAAGCCCGAAGGCTGCACCAGGCCAGTCAGATCTGGCAGAGTTTCTACAGCTGGATGCCCTTCCTAACGCCAACCACTCCGAGAGTGTAGTGGGTGATTTTATGTGCCACCGACACAGGTGCCAGACGAGGCTGGCAGACGGTCACGCTCGGATGGTGTTTTTTATGTGCCACCTACACAGGTGCCACGCTCGGATGGTGTTTTTTATGTGCCACCGACACAGGTGCCAGACGAGGCTGGCAGATTATATATATATATATATATAATAAAATAATGAAATTATTGTATACAGTGCTCAGATGCACCACAACTTGTCAAAAAGTGCATATAAAGCATATGCAGTAATGTACAAATGTCTGGGAAGTGAACAGTGTATGAGTCAGATACATGCTTGCGTGTGTATGGAGGGGAGAAAATCAGGTGTAGTGTTGGCGAATCTCAGGAAGCATGGAAGTTTTGAAGGATGCAGTGCTCCGACAACTAACAACTGATGCCGGCAGTTTGTTCCATGCTTCAGCAACTCTTAGCGTGAAAAAATGTTTCCGAAAGTCATGGGAGCTGTGCTGTTTTCTGACTTTGTAAACATGTCCACGGGTGTTAGACAGGTGGAGTTTGAAACACACACCTGTTTATTTTATGAAAAGCTGAGAATCTGCTCTGACTGTTTCTGGCAGTTATCAACAGCCCAGCTCTGGCTTTTGATATAATAAATGGATCTACCTACCTACTCTACCCAAGGTACTCCTTTGGTGCCAGGGCACTTTGAAGGATTATGATTTACCATTGGCTGAATTTCTTATCCAATCAGTGACTCTGCTCAGAAACTGGGGTGTGTCCTGTTACTCATACGGATCAGGAAGGTCAGCTCAGACCGTTTGGCCATGTTGCTTTATTTTTCAAGTTAGACCCTGCTGACTGGATTCTCTTCAGTGAGGATCTGGGCTGGGTTGATGGTTTGTGCTGGTTGACCACATGTCACCTGGTCAGGGCAGATGAAGAGGTATCTTAGAGGGATAGGGAGTGACTAGGACTTTGCTCAACGGGTCACCCAGGTGCACCCAGGAATATACCCACAAATGAAGGATGCAGCAACGTGCTGCAATGGTGCATGACCCCATACCTGACCTCACCTACTCAATGTACCATGTTCTACATCAGACAATATATTATCAATATACTTATACTTCGATTGTAGAGTGACCCGCTGTTCTTGAGGAGACTTATTGAGTCAAATACATCAACACCAGCATCAAAATAAAAAATCAAATGGAAATTGTAGTTAAGATACCTGTGCCGGTGACACATAAAAAGCACCGTCCGAACGTGGAAGATGCCAGCGCCACCTGACTGGCATTCATGTCGGTGACACGCAAAAGCACCAACCGATCGTGGCCGTTTGCTAGCCCCCTCTGGCATGTAAAAAGCACCCACTACATTCACGGAGTGGTTGGCGATAGGAAGGGCATCCAGCTGTAGAAACTCTGCTAGATCAGATTGGAGCCTGGTGCAGCCTCCTGGCTGCCCAGACCCCGGTCGAACAGTCCAACCCATGCTAGCATGGAAAACGGACGTTAAACGATGATGATGATGATACGTGTGTGTGTATATATATATATATATATATATATATTACATACATATATACCTAAGGTGGTATCAAAAAGTTCCCAGACAAGTTATGTTCAATAAACAACTTATTTGCCTATGTTTTAACATCATCTCCTATGAAATAGCCATCTTGTGTAGCAATACACTGGTCCCAGAGTTCCTGCCACTTTTGGAATCTGGCCTGGAAGTTGTTTTCTGTGAGTCAAGGACCTTCTGCAATTCATCCTGGATCTTGAAAACAGTGTTAAAACGGCAACCTTTGACCTGCCTTTTCGTCCTATGGAGGAGATGGAAGCCCACGGGTGCTAAACCTAGTGAATAAGATGCATGAAAAAGTGACGATATGTCGTTTTTGGTGAGAAGCTCCTGCGTGAGGAGAGCTCAGTGAGAGACTGTATGGTGATGAAGAATCCAATTCTTTGCTCTCCACAGAACTGATGGCTTTCGCTGAAACACACTTCAAAACGTTGCAGCAGAACTCTCAATTGATGGTCTGGCCTTGGGAGAGGAATTGATGGTCTTGCCCTGGGGAACGAATTGATGGTCTGGCCTTGGGGGAGGAATTGATGATCTGGCCCTGGAGGATGAATTGATGGTCTGGCCCTGGGGGAGGAATTGATGGTCTGGCCCTGGGGGAGGAATTGATGGTCTGGCCCTGGGGGGACAAATTGATGGTCTGGCCCTGGGGGATAAATTGATGGTCTGGCCTTGGGGGATGAATTGATGGTCTGGCCCTGGGGGAGGAATTGATGGTCTGGCTTTGGGGGATGAATTGATGGTCTGGCCCTGGGGGGACAAATACTCGATGCACAATACCACATTTCCAGGGGTGACATGTATGGCAGGACTTCCCGATCACTCATCTTCCAAGGACATTCTTCCATTTCTGAGGCTTCCTTGCCATTTGAAACATTGTGTGCGAACCGTTGCCTCATTACTGTAAGCTTGCTGAACTAAGCTCAGTGTCTCTGTAGCAGACTTCCCAAGTTTAACGCAAAACTTCATGTTGGCTCTTTGTTCCGGCTTCCTGTCCATGACAAAATCGCAGACTATAGAATCCATGTGATCAAAAAAATAAATTTCACAAAAACACACCAATGCCACTGTGCACTTTCTCATGAGGGTCACGGCTAGCTCTCACTCTGCATCCAACCATGTGCTGCCATCTGTTGGCACACTACAGAACTAGTATGTATGTATGTGTGTATGTTTGTATATATATATATATATATATATATATATATTAATAGTAATAGTATGACAACAAAAGAATGAAAGAGACCTCAATATTAGGTAAATAAAGGAATTTATCTGTAAATATAATATGTGACAATTATTTGGTTGCCATAATAAAACTCTGAGTTTCAGATATTGGGGCAGAAATCTGCTCCAGCATCTCATCAGTTATTAAGACAATCAAAAAAATTTTTGCAACCGAATAATTGTCACATATTATATTAGATATATATATATATACACACAAATATACATACCATCTCATATGAATGTATTTATAATATATATATAAAGAAAGAGATGAATAATGGAAAATAGATTGAATGAGATTCTTTATAACACTACAGTTGTTTATACACATTGGTACACCCATACTATATTGATGAGAAGATATAATTTCTAATCACAATCATCCATCAAAGGTGTAAAATGGGTTTGTTCAGGTATTTTGAGTAAGTCCGACTGTCATTTCACTCTATGAATACACATATTTATACACATACGCACGAGTGGCTGTGTGGTAAGTAGCTTGCTTACCAACCACATGGTTCTGGGTTCAGTCCAGTTCAGTAGTGTCTTCTACTATAGCCTCGGGCTGACCAAAGCCTTGTGAGTGGATTTGGTAGATGGAAACTGAAAGAAGCCTGTCAGATATATGTATGTATGTGTGTATGTATGTGTGTGTGTGTATATGTTGGTGTGTCTGTGTTTGTCACCCCCACCCCAACATCGCTTGACAACCGATGCTGGTGTGTTTATGTCCCTATAACTTAGTGGTTCGGCAAAAGTGGCCGATAGAATAAGTACTAGGCTTACAAAGAATAAGTCCTGGGGTCAATTTCCTCGACTAAAGGCGGTGCTCCAGCATGGACGCAGTTAAATGACTGAAACAAGTGAAAGAGTAATACACAATTTTGATTCTTGCTGATCACTCCGTACATGACAATCCATCATCAATTGACAGATATCAGTCTGCATTAGCAAATATTTCGTTTACTGAACTTATAAACAAGAGCCACAATTCATTAGTCGAGGCTGCCTCTAACTGAGGTGACACAATGATGTAGAAACACCAGTGTCTCAAAGTCACCCTATGCTAATGAATTGAGAATGTTAAGAACACACATTTATCAGAAAGGAGAAGTTGATCTCCAATGACAAAATACAACAGCGATTAGCAGTTAACATTCAAGTTTGCCAGAACATACCAAAAATAAACATGCAATCCATCATTTTGTTTTTCGCTATTCCTTATGGCACATGACAATTTATTTAGAAATTTAGATTGTTCAGAATTGAATTTATATGGCACTCCCAGATTTTAGTGCCTCAGGCAGTTATCGAGTTTGCTTAGTGAGAAGTTCTGGCCCAGTCACTGAGTCATCATAAGCAGGAAGTTTTTGCTAAAACATCAATCGGTTTGGCTTTGCTATCACTTAATGAAACTAAAGAACATTGGGCTGATGTACTGCGCAACGGATGTGAACCTGTGACCCCTCTAAATTGACAACTTTGATATTTTAAGTTTGCTGGTATGATGACTGTTTCAACAGATGCTGGTAATAAATGTTTTCAACATGCAACTAAACTTTTCCCGTCCAATTAAGTAACAATTAATGTCATCAAATTAAGAATAAAAAAAAAACTAAGAACCACCTGATAATTAAGGACAATTCTGAGAATACAGGATTTCTTTAAATGTCAAAAACTGTAAATCATCAACATGGTAATCACTTTCATGTTGCCCGATGCCAGCGCTGCCTTGACTGGCTTCCGTGTCGGTGGCATGTAAAAACCACCAACCATCATGGTTGTTGCCAGCCTTCCCTGGCACCTGTGCTGGTGGCACATAAAAAGCACCTTCTGTCTGTGGTCAATGCCAGTGCCATACCGGTGGCACGTAAAAAGCACCAACCGATCGTCACCGTCGCCAGCCTCCCTTGGCACTTGTGCTGGTGGCACATAAAAAGCACCCACTACACTCTCTGAGTAGTTGGCGTTAGGAAGGGCATCCAGCTGTAGAAACTCTGCCAGATCAGAATGGAGCCTGGTGCAGCCTCCTGGCTTCCCAGACCCCAGTCGAACCGTCGAACCGTCCAACCCATACTAGCATGGAAAACGGATGTTTAACGATGATGATGTTTCTAGGCTTGCAGGGGTCACATGCAATTTGCTGAAGTAGATTTTCTACAGCCAGATGCCCTTCCTGTTGCCAACCTTCCCCTGTTTCCATGATAGGGTAATATTTCCCCATTGTTGGGCATGTTTTCATAGAAGATTGGAAACAAAGGACACTGCTTGTAAAACAGTGATGCTCATTTACAACAATCATGCCATGCCAAGACTAGGAGACACAAACAAATGCCAAACACACACACACACACACCACACATGATAGGCTTATTTTAGTTTCCATCAACCAAATCCACTCATGGTGCTTTGCTCAGCCAAGGGCAATAGTAGAAGACACTTGCCTAAGTTGCCATGCAGTGGGATTGAACCAGAAACGGAATGGTTGGGAAGAGAACTTCTGAAGCACACAACCATGCCTGTGCCTTTGTTTATCAGCCATTAAAATTACTCAGGGTGGAAATTAAAAGGAAAAGAGTGAAATTAATAAAAGGAACACAAGACAGAAAATATTAGTCTCAAATTTTGTGATAAGGCTAGTAAATTCAGGGGTGGGGATAAAGTTGATTACATTGACCCCAGTAAGCAACTGGTATTATTTTATCAAAGGCAGCGAGCTGGCAGAAACGTTAGCACACCGGGCGAAATGCTTTGCGGTATTTCGTCTGCGGCTACATTCTGAGTTCAAATTCCGCCGAGGTCGACTTCGCCTTTCATCCTTTCGGGGTCGATAAATTAAGTACCTGTTATGGACTGGGGTCGATATAATCGACTTAATCCATTTGTTTGTCCTTGTTTGTCCCCTCTGTGTTTAGCCCCTTGTGGGTAGTAAAGAAATAGGCATTTTGTCTGTCACTACATTCTGAGTTCAAATTCCGCCGAGGTCGACTTTGCATTTCATCCTTTCGGGGTTGATAAATTAAGTACCAGTTACGCACTGGTGTCAATATAATCGACTTAACCTGTTTGTCTGTTCTTGTTTGTCCTCTCTGTGTTTAGCCCCTTGTGGGCAATAAAGAAATAGGTATTATTTTATCAACCCTGAAACGATGAAAGGCAAAGGTGACATCAACATAATTTGAACTCAGAATGTAAAGACGGATGAAATGCCGCTAAACGTTTTGCCCAACACAGTAACAAATATTCACCATAAAAATCACATTTTAACTTAAAAATAAGAATCATGCTAGAAATGAATAAAAAAAAATCAAATATAATCCAAAAAAAGACATCAAAAATATAGTTTGCTCTTTTTATTTTTTTCTATTTTATTTAAAAAATGATTCAGGACTTTTGTTTTGCAATATGCGGTTACAAAGAAAAGCTTAATGTTAGTGTACCAAGGAAATGCTAACCCACGATATTAGAATTTTCTTACAGAATTTTAACATTTAAATTTATCAGAATGAGTTTTAGTAACACAAACCACCGTTTCATCTCCTCAAATTCTCAAGTCTTAACTCGGTCATCAAATATTAACCACACCCACTGTTTCATGTTTTGTGTCTTATTGCTCAAATATCTACAAAAGTACAGTGAATGTCTGAACCATTTTAGCATTCAGATTTCCTTTGTCAAATGTAAAGTTTATTTATTAAAATTGTTTTGAATTACTCATGCATTACCTCATAGCTTTGATATTTTGAGGATATTATCATCATCATCGTTCAATGTTCGTTTTCCGTGCTAGCACGGGTTGGACGGTTCGACTGGGGTCTGGGAAGCCAGGTGGTTGCACCAAGCTCCAGTCTGATCTGGCAGTGTTTCTACAGCTGGATGCCCTTCATAACGCCAACCACTCCGTGAGTGTAGTGGGTGCTTTTTACGTGCCACCAACATAGGTGCCAGGGGAGGCTGGCAGCGGCCACGATCGGTTGATGCTTTTTACGTGCCACTGGCACAGAAGCCGGTCAAGGCAGCGCTGACTCGGCTACATTCGGATGGTGCTTTTTACTTACCACCAGCACAGGTATCACAACTACAATTTCCATTTGATATTTATTTTGATGTTGATGTACTTGACTCAAAAGGCCTCCACAAGCACAGCAGCTCACCCTATGATGCAAGGTAAGCACAGCAGGTTGTTCTGCAATCCAAGGTACTTAGGATGGGCTGGGGCTATGCAAAACTGGTGCAGGAAACAGCCATATCATTGTTTATTTCTAGAATGGCATTGTAGTGTATGTGTGAGAGGCTGCATCAGGCCAGTTTGAACATAGAACAGGTAAAATATTTGGGCCAGGTATAGCATGTTTAAATACTGAAAGGTCAAGGCATGGGAACTGGTGGTTTGAGTATTGACCTCACTAATAAAAGGTTGTAGGGGTCAGTTTGTAGAGCAGGTGATGTATTGAGTCCTTGAGCAAGCCACTTCATTTCATGTTGCTCCGGTTGAAAACGAATCCCTGTGTTGAGTGCTGGGGTGTAGTTCTTTCCCTTCCTCCAGCTGCCATATCCTCAATGTTCGACTGAGTCGATCATGGCAGTCGTTGAGGCTATCTCTATATGCGCACAACCAGATGCTCAAATAAAACAATTAGCCAAAGCATGGTACCAGGCCAGACTCGACATCTGACAGCTGAATTGGTAGAAATCCAGCAATATTATCCATCATCTTTCCAAAAACATCTTTGGCCATCATTGTCATCATTTAATGTCCATTTTCCATGCTGGCATGGGTTGGATGGTTTGACAGGAGCTGGCAAATCAAGGGGCTGTACCAAGCTCCAGTGTCTGTTTTGGCATGGCTTCTGTGGCTAAATGCCCTTCCTAATGCCAACCCCTTTACAGAGTGGACTTGGTGCTTTTTCTGTTTTTTTTACATTGCTTCAGCACAGGTCCTTTTAACGTGGGACCATCACCAGCATTTCAAGTTTGGTTGTTAAGCAGCTGGAGGGAACAAACAAAGATACAAAGGCACACGTATCAACACACACACACACACACACACACGGACTTCCACATAGCTTGTCCACCAAATCCACTCTCATATGCATACACTCACACACTCACATGAATGCATACACACAGGTACAGCACACATGCATGTCTGGACAAACATACACACACACAGAGGAATACATGTATGTGCTACAGACTTGAGAATTGTATGCTAAACATTGTGCACATGTGTGTGTGTGTGTGTGTGTGTGACAGACAGACAGAGTGTGTGTGTATGTGATAGAGAATATGTGTGTGTATGATAAAGAGTATGTGTATCCGAGAGAGAGAAAGAGTGTGTGTAAAATAAGAAACAAAGAGGGAGAGAGAGGGAGAGAGAGAGGAGGGGGAGGGGGTGTGGAGAAGAATTTAAGAAAGCTGGGAATCCAATGCTATGACTATTTAGTTTCATATAAAAAAAAAAAGAAACTATTTGAAAACTGATTATGGCAGAATTTGAGATAATAAGGATAGACTTTGTAGACACACACACACACGTATGTATACACACAAGCAATTTACACTGACACACACACAACCATGCAAACAAACATAAAAATAATGTGGTAAGTAGCTTGCGTCCCAACCACATGGTTCCAGGTTCAGTCCCACTGCGTGTCACCTTGGGCAAATGTCTTCTGCTTTAGACTCAGGCTGACCAAAGCTTTGTGAGTGGATTTCGTAGACAGGAACTGTCAGTGTGTGTGTGTGTGTATTTGTGTTTGCCTCCCACTACACCCTTTGACAACCTGTGTTGGTGTGTTTACATCCCTGTAGCTTGGTACTTATTTTATTGGCCTCTTAAATTAACTAAGTTTTAAAAAAGTACTGTTTGGCTAAAAATCCTTGAAGGTGGTGCCCCAGCATGGCCATAGTCTAATGACTGAAACAAGTAAAAGATATGCACACATAAACACACACATTTATGCAAAAACACTCTCCTTCCTGCATGCAACATGAGCGATTTGACATAATGCCACATGTCTGCAATGCCACGTGTCTGCAAGTGCAAGCTAAATGCTTCCATTGCTCTGCATACATCTCCCATGTTGTGTGTGTGTGTGTGGGTGTGTGGTGTGGTGTGTATGTGTGTGGTGTGTATGTGTGTCGTGTGTGCGTGCATGCGGGTGTGTGTGGTGTTGTGTGGTGTGTGTGTGTGCATGTGTGTGTGGTGTGTGTGCGTGTGTGTGTAGTGTGTGTAGTGTGTGTAGTGTGTGTGTGTGTGGTGTGTGTAGTGTGTGTGTGTGGTGTGTGTGTGGTGGGTATGGTGTCTGGTGTGTCGTGTGTGTGTGCATGTGTACCCTAGTCCAGATGTCATGATGGTTGTAAATGAGCTTCACCGTCATAAAAGTGGGGTTGTTCATTTGCAGGTCTGTGTGGAAAAACATGCCTGGCTATGGGGAAATATTTACCTTGCCTGGAAACCGGTGAGGGCTGGAGGCACGAAGGACATCTGGCTGAAGAAAATCTGCTTCGACAAATTCTGCCTGACCCATACAAGCATGGAGAAGTGGACATTAAATGACGACGCTGACAAAAAAAAAACCTGTATATGTCTCTAAGAAGTTCTTAAGAGCAGGGTCTCTACCTCCAGATTCACAGCATTAAATCGTCTAGGGTAATCAAATACAACATTAGATAGAAGACAGGTATCTCATAGGTAAGATTTGCAAGACATCTGGTACATATGCCTAACAGTTGAACTCATGTTTCTCATTCAGGGTCCATGTGGCCCATGAGGGCCGACAGGAGATTTTGTGGTGAAAATTTACATACATTGAATAAGATATACTTTTACAATAGTAAAATATAGGCGCAGGAGTGGCTGTGTGGTAAGTAGCTTGCTTACCAACCACATGGTTCCGGGTTCAGTCCCACTACGTGGCACCTTGGGCAAGTGTCTTCTACTATAGCCTCGGGCCGACCAAAGCCTTGTGAGTGGATTTGGTGGACGGAAAATGAAAGAAGTACATCGTATATATGTATATGTATGTCTGTATGTATATATATATATATGTGTGCATGATTGTGTGTCAGTGTTTGTCCCCCAGAATCGCTTGACAATCGATGCTGGTGTGTTTATGTCCCCATAACTTAGCAGTTCGGCAAAAGAGACTGATAGAATAAGTACCAGGCTTACAAAGAATAAGTCCTGGAGCCAATTTGCTCAATTAAAGGCGGTGCTCCAGCATGGCCACAGTGAAATGACTGAAACAAGATAATAGAGTAAAAGAGTAAAGAATAACAATATTTTATACAATTCATCATCATCGTTTAACGTCTGCTTTCCATGCTGGCATGGGTTGGATAGTTTGACAGGGGACTGGGAAGCCAGGGGGCTGCACCAGGCTCCAGTCTGATCTGGCAGAGATTCTACAGCTGGATGCCCTTCCTAATGCCAACCACTCCCAGAGTGTAGTGGGTGCTTACTGCGTGCCACTGGCACTAATAGATTTAATCATAAAACTACTAAAGGATTTTTTTAAATGATGGAATGGTTATGAGGGTCCACCTGAGTGAAACAAGATCAAAACAGGTGCACAGAGAACGAAAATGGTTGAGAACCACTAAGCTAGACTTAAGTGAGGCAATCTCTCTCTCTATATATAAAGCTGAAGTCTGTGTGTGTGTGGCAGGTTTGGTAGCCTTCAACTAACACTATCTCCTCCGAGACCCTACAGCACAAGTTGACCAAAATTGAGAGTATGATAGAAGAAGGCTTGCTCTTCCTTCCGTAGAAGAATTCAAATCGGACCATGTTAACACCAAAAATTATTTACTTCAAAAAGTTGCTTTTTTTTCTATGAAAATCCCTATTTTTTACGATTTTTTCACTGCTGTGTCGCCATTTTTCGGTGTATTTCAACCAGAAAAATGTTCACTTAAAGAGAATAACAAGCTACATAATGCAAAATTTTTACTTTTCAAAAATTCCAATTCTAAAGGGTCAAAACAAACCCGAGCAACGCCGGGTGATACTGCTAGTATAGAATAAAGTGATCTGCTCCAGAATATACTCTGAAATGTCTACACAATGGCTGAGCTCCTGGTCCATCAGCTGGTCATCTGGTATCCATTCAGTCCAGGTAGAATTAATCTCTTGCCAATATTTGACACCTTGGATGCATTAAGATGCATTTGTAACTCTGGTTATAAGCATTTAGGTTAGATTTCTGGTTTAGGGATCTTCCCCCACTCCTAGTCTTGGAGGCTCTGTAAATGGTCATGGCATTGCATTCTTCCTTGCCAAAAACAGAAAAATATCTTGAAGAGGCAATGATATTTATACACCGGAAAATTCTATATCTCTCAGGGAGCCGACAGACACTGGTAAAAATATACTTTGCTGAAGAGTTCTAATAGTACTGAAACATGTCACGAGTTGTCTTGTTGCCATTCAGTTGTTTTTTTTTAATTTCTTTTTGCCATTTTCTGTGATGTTCAGAATTTATTATCAAACTAGTCATTTTCTTTCTTTTGTTTCCAGATGTAAATTTAGGATTTGTTTTGGTTAATTACATTGAAAATGTTAACATTTACCTATCCAAACATACAACCACACACAATCACACCACCACACACACACACCACCACACACACACAACACCACACACAACCACATCACCACACATACAACCACACGCGCGCACACACTGCTCTCTTTCTCTCTTTGGTTAAATATGATCCGTTCATGAAATAGAAATGTGAAATAATATATAATGGTATTTAAGCATTGAATCTCTATGAGAGAGAAAGACGGGGAAAGAGAGGGAGACAGAGAGAAAGAAAGAAGTAGAGAGGGAAGGGAGAAGGGAGAGAGAGAGAAAGATGGAAAGAGAGGGAGAGAGAGAGAAAGAAAGAAGTAATGAGAGAAAGATGGAAAGAGAGGGAGACAGAGAGAGGGAAAGAGAGGGAGACAGAGAGAGAAAGAAAGAAGTAGAGAGAGAAAGATGGAAAGAGAGGGAGACAGAGAGAAAGATGGAAAGAGAGGGAGACAGAGAGAAAAAAGTAGAGAGAGAAGGGAGGGAGAGAGAGGGAGAGAGAAAGAGAGGAAAGAGGGAGACAGAGAGAAAGAGAGAAGTAGAGAGAGAGAGAGAGAGAGAGAAGGGAGAGAGAGAGAGAGAAGGGAGAGAGAGAGAGAAGGTAGAGAGAGAGAAGGCAGAGAGAGAGAAGGCAGAGAGAGAGAGAAGGCAGAGAGAGAGAAGGGAGAGAGAGAAAGATGGAAAGAGAGGGGGACAGAGAGAAAAAAAGAAGTAGGGAGAGAGAAGGGAGAGAGAGAGAGAAAGATGGAAAGAGAGGGGGACAGAGAGAAAAAAAGAAGTAGGGAGAGAGAAGGGAGAGAGAGAGAGAGAAAGATGGAAAGAGAGGGGGACAGAGAGAAAAAAAGAAGTAGGGAGAGAGAAGGGAGAGAGAGAGAGAGAGAGAAAGATGGAAAGAGAGGGGGACAGAGAGAAAAAAAGAAGTAGAGAGAAGAGAAAGAAAGATGATTTGCAGAAGTCAATATTGTTCATTTGAAACTGAGGCGATTAAATTTATTTGGCAAGTTGTCATAAACGTAAACGCACACCCGACCCGCACCCGGCAAAGTTTCTGGGCTGGTTTAAAGTTCAGCTAACACTTACCCATCCCAACATCAAAAAGCAGCTTCTATCGAAGCATAGAAATGTGGGCTGCAGACAAGTGCATACATCTCTTTTGTGTGGCATCCTGTTAGGTAATTAGAAACATGGTCTGTTAATCTGTAAACAAACAAGGACTGGTTCCACGCTTAGGAAGCTGGAGCGAGATG